>NW_004797471.1:741307-763350 GCF_000002075.1 Aplysia californica | reverse complement strand
TAGAACAAAAAGACAGCAACAACGAAAAACCCCGAAACACTTCACTACATGCGCGTCAAAGAGCACAGTCTGTGTTTCTTCTAAACGTTCTCTTACACCCCCGCCCCCCCCCCCCCCCAACCTTCCTTGCCATCCCTCCCACCCTCGCTCCCCGTTCATTTCAAAACCCGTTGCCTTTCAACAGCCCTGATTCAAGACCTTGTAAGCCAAGGCGAAGAGCTGAGAGTCCTTGACATTGAAGTGGATCAACTGACGTCACAGCTGGACATCCTCACAGTGGCGCTGCAGGAGTCGGCAGGGGGCGTCACGTGCAAGAATTAAACTTGAACAGTCGTCTCCGCTGTTTCGCCACCTCTGTGGCAGCTTCGCAATATTAATTTATTATGATCACAATCATCGTTCTTGTTGAATATGCCGTGGCACAGGTATTAAAGCTTCAAAACGTACAGTAGTAAGCACAGTTCTGTCAAATAAGAAAAAAAATGTTATGATAGACTCATCCATGTTTTACTGTCTGCCTGTCCTGTCTGTCTGTCCTGTCTGTCTGTCTGTCTGTCTGTCTGTCTGTCTGTCTGTCTGTCTGTCTGTCTGTCTGTCCGGTCGGTCGGTCTGTCTGTCTGTCTGTCTGTCTGTCTGTCTGTCTGTCTGTCTGAGATAAACAATCTCTCTTCCTTTCCTAATCATGACATTTGTTTTTTGTTGATACTGGATGAGAGAATAAAGATGTACCCCCACACCTTTTACATCCGATCCTCATCCACATTCAATTCTTAATGTCTTGTAAAAGATAGTATTGGTGCTCATCTATTGTTTTTTTTACGATTCAAAGCTGATACCATCACTGCCCATTTGAATATTGAGACAAGAAATGCTTGTGAGGCAGCTTGGTGGAATCAGGCTCTCGTCAAAATAATGAAATCGAAGAAAACAGCAGTTTTCTCCCTGCTTAACAATTTTAATCAAATTTTTGTTTTTTGGCTCAACACATTTTATGTCCATTTACAAACACATTCCTTTAAGGATTTCACCGAAAACGTTAATTAAAGGTACAAAAATATAAATTTACAGTTTCCATGGTCTCTCCAGCTTTGGAATTTACCATCTTTTGGCGGCCATTTTCTCGCTAATTTTACCTCTCAAACCAGGTGACCTCCCACCTCCCTCATACCAAAATATCTCCACTTCTATTGAAGATGGATGGGTAATTTTTTCATTGAAAGCAAGACAAATGAACAAGCTTTAAGATGATACCAGTAACTCAATATGTCCCAAAATTGACGACAGCCTGATTCCACCACGCTGCCTCACGTATACTAGTAGGAATTGTTTCGTCCCAACAAACAATACATTTATTTGTTGGGGGAGCAGCGTTAGTCTACATTACATGTTCTTTAATGATGGACCATATTTCTAAGCTGAACAAATCTTAAATCATATTATTGAGAAGTAGAATCTGAGGGTACAGATCTGATTTACTTGACTTAACACTCCCCACAATTTTTAAACAAGTTCACAAAGCGTACGACACTTTCATTCTTGGCTTTGCCATTTTCAAATTAGACATGCTAAAGTAGGTCGAAATGAAGGATCAACAGACTTCATATAATAAAAGGAAACTACTTCAGATACCTTTTTTTTGCAGGGTGCAGAAGACATTTTTTTTCTCTTTCAAGCAACAGAATTTTGTTGTCTCACAGCCTTCAGTAGAAACTGTGAAAGTGATCTTGATGAATGTCGTTGTGAATTCGTACAAAATAAGACATGCTGTGGCACGTGACATGGCGATCTGAGAAAGTGACGTGAAACTTTTTCTGGGGAAGTTTGTTTGTTTGTATGTTTGTTGGGCATCTGTGTGTGTATGTTGTGGTGATGTATCTCACTCAGCCTGGGGTTGTCAGGACAGGCAGGGTCCAAACAGCCCGCCTCGAAAATGATCTCAATTGTGGCGATGGGGGGGGGGGGGGGGGATAAACATTTACAATTAATTAATTTCAAATAAATATATTTAACGTGTTATACATATATTTTTAAAGGAATTGAGCCTTGCCATTATAATTTTAGTCTGAACAAGTATGGACTTTGAAAGAATACCTTCTCACTGTTCTACACTGTGTCTAAATTGTCCTTTTGTGCTCGTATTTCTCGTCGTATTACAAGTATTTATGTAGTTTTATTAAGAATTGTTGTATGTTGAACGAACGGGCCAGTGTGCAGTTACCATTGATTTACTTGTACATTTTTAAAACTTATTGTGAAGCGCCAAGAGCCGCCAGGGAATGGTTGCTATAGAAGTGATCATTGATATGATTATGATAATAATAACTCTTATTGTTACATGTATCATTATTATTATTATTATTATTATTATTATTATTATTATTATTATTATTATTATTATTATTATTATTGGTGTTATTATTATTATCATCATCATCATCATTATTAATATTATTATTATTATTATTATTATTATTATTATTATTATTATTATTATTATTATTATTATTATTATTATCATTATTATATTAATCATAGTAAATTACTCCAGCGAAAAAAAATTCACTTTCAATCTCTTTTTCTCCCCTTGAATCTTCTCGATTGTTGCGGCTGTATTAACGACTTGTGTATGACAAATTGCACTGTCATCTCACAGCGGGTTGCGCAGCAGGAAGCCAGGGAATTGTAGAGTTTTTAGTACGAGTTTGGAGCTGCTTTTCTCTACACTATTTTAAAAAAATAGTTGGACTAAATTAGGTTGATGGGAGTGTAAAACATTCTAAATACATGTACAAAGAAACAACATCCTCCCCCCTCCCCCACCCACCCCCCCCAAAATGGAATGGAAAAAATTACCGCTGGATATCCAGGTATCATACCCTGAACCAAAAGTAATCGTTTATATTAAATATATATTGTTTTTCTTTTTTGGCAAATGGGATAACTGTCTCATATTGTTAAAGATCTTTATGTAATTAAGACTTGAACAATCTACGCATTATTAATGCTGTTATTTCTTCTCTTTGTTACCACTAACTGGTTTGTTTTTGACTTTTGCATTTCTATTTCATTTAAATTATTATTTTGGCTTGGACCCAAATCTTCATTTGTAAAATATTCATTATTTCACAGCGGTTTTTTCGCATTGCTCTTGTAGGTTGTTTCCATTTTCTAAATTTCTAAAACGCTATTAATATTCTCCATACTGTCTATGTATTGAGATGCCTCCATTAGTTTCATTTCTAATAACATTTCCATTTTGCGCCTAAAACTCGTGTATGTAAGGGACCTTAAACGCATTATGTACGAATGGTCGTCTCGTAATTATGCTACATGTACCAGTGTCAACCAAAACGTCGTGGGTACGAAGCCCGTTCATGGCCCGGCTCTTGTTTCTTTCAGAAAAGAGGTTGCACAACACTGTGAGGCAGCGTGGTGGAATCAGGCTCTCGTCAATTTTTGGGCATATAGAGTTATTGGTATCATCTTAAAGATTGTTCACTTGCCTTGCTTTGGATGAAAAAAATATCCATTTATCTTGAATACAAGTTGAGATATTTGCGAAAGAATGAGATGTGGGTCACCTGTTTTCAGAGGTAAAATAAGTGAGAAAATGGCCGCCAAAGACTAGTTATTTCCTTAACTTAAGAGTCCGTGGTAACTGAAAATTTACATTTTTTGTTCCTTTAATCAACGTTTTTGAGAAAAATCCACAAAGAAATTAGTTTTTTAAAGGGCATGAAAGGTGTTGAGCCAAAAAACAAAAATTGATAACAATTCACAAACTTGCGGAAAAATGCAAGTTTCTTCACTTTGACTATTTTGACAAGAGCCTGATTCCACCACGCTGCCCCACAAATTATTTGCTTCACACTGCCATGGTGAACATGAGAACCCGGCAATGGACAGGGAAAGATCTTTTCAGTGAGTTATGTTTTTAAGCGCTGATGGAATGATAGTTTTCGCTCCAGGATTTTGAGAATGTTTCAAAATGCATATTGTAGAGCCTATTGCAGTAATAATACAATATTCAACAACGCACGGTGCCTTAATTTTTCGAGGAATGCGCTGTCTAAATAAATGCAATTATTGTCCTTTTTCTTCTTCTTTTTATCATCTTCACCTTCATCATCATCATCATCATCATCATCATCATCATCATCATCATCATCATCATCATCATCATCATCATCATCATCATCATCATCATCACTATCATTATTATTATTATTATCATTATTATTATTATTATTATTATTATTATTACTATCATTATTATTATTATTATTATTCTCTTCATTATCATCATCATCATCATCATCATTATTATTATTATTATTATTATTATTATTATTATTATTACTATTATTGCTTCTTCAGATCAAATGTGCTCATAAGAAGTACAAATGCAACATAGCAAGATCTCATGTCACATAGAAAATTTCACGCCACATAGAAAATCCAAATAATAATATACTGTGGGAAATTTTTTTGTATCTTTGTGCCTTGCAAGTTCAGATGTACAAATAGCAAATCCAATAAGTGTAGCACAATAGGAAGTTCAAATGTCTCATAGCAAAAGCAAATACCCTCCAAACAGATTGCTCAGCGTGAACAGCATTTTCAATATGATCAAACTGAGTCGACGATAACCATAGACCGGATCCTTTTTAGAGTAAATTGATCACCATGAAAAACTCGAGGATGCTCCCACGAAATGAAATTCTGATTGGACTGAAGTAACCGGGCATCAAGGCATCATGGCTGATGCAGAACATTTAGCAGTATGAATTTGTCGTCATCGATGAGGTTGGTTTCAACCTGTTGACGAAGAGAAACCTAGGAATATTCATGGCGTGGTCAATGCGATGTTCGAGTTGTCAGGGTCGAAGGGGACCAAACCGCACGTTGGCATTAATGCTGTTAGAACCGATGGTGGCCTGGTCTTTCACGAATCTTTTCAGGGGAGAATGACAGCTTTCGTTTCAACCGATCCCGCAAAGAAACCTGTTCCAAAAATCCCCACAAAGGATTATGCTTTGTATGCAACAACGTTCGTGCACACAGGCAAGCTTTAAATGCCAACTCATCAAATTATACAGTAGAGGTGAAAATAATGTCTTGCACCCTACACATCTTTTCTTAACATCTATGAGAAGGCTTCTTAAATTGGAAATACTATTTGAAGCAGAGGCTCGCTGAAGCAATAGACCACTAAATACTTACTCAGCAAACTCACCAAGAAAGGTTCGTAACACTTGCCCAGTTGATGGAACCAAAAAACCCATATGTGAGGCAACATGGTGGAATCAGGCTTTCGTCGAAATAATCAAAGTGAAGAAACTTGCATTTTTCCTCAGGTTTGTGAAATTTTATCAAAATTTTGTTTATTGGCTCAACACCTGTCATGCAATTTAAAGAACTCATTTCTGTGTGGATTTTCCTTCAAAACGTTGATTAAAGGCACAAAAAATATAAATTTTTAGTTATCACGGACTCTTAAGCTAAGGAAATAACTAATCTTTGGCGGCCATTTTCTCACTAATTTTACCTCTGAAAACAGGCGACCCCCACCTCCTTCATTCGCAAATTTCTCGAGTTGTATTCAACATAAAAGGATATTTTTTCATCCAAATAAAGACAAGTGAACAGGCTTTACGATGACACCAATAACTCTACATGCCCAAAAATTGACGAGAGCCTGCTTCCACCACGCTGCCTCACATAGTGAATATGGCAGCAACCCTTAGATCAATGCAAGCCTATAACTATATACCGCCATGTTTTGTAGTGCAACAATATTATGTAAATAAAAGTAAACGTGGCCTTACATTTCATCAAACTAGTTCTATATATACATTAATAGTTAATCGATTTTTAACATGACAATTCCCCTTTCTCCATTTAACAATTAGTTTCGTCTCAGGCGATTTCTTCCTTGTTGCACTAAAGGGCTTAAAACTGACCTTTTGTGGTACAAAAAACGTTTTTACTTCTTACCTTGATACATTTCTTATTAATCTTTTAGCCCCCCCCCCCCCCCCCCCCGCCAATCCAGTTCAAGTATATTATAATATACGTTTCAAATTGCTATGTGGTATTTTAATTTCCCACATGTTACATTTGAGATTTCAACGTTTACATTTCACTTTGCTATTGTAATAATATGACTTTTTATGACGTCAATTGCATATTTGAATTTCTTAGGAGTAATTTGGTCTTTCTATGTGGCATTTGAATTTGTTGTGTGTATATTTGATTTTGAAAAAGCAACAACAACAACACAGGCAATATTTTTACTATTATTATCAGCATCATCATTATCATCATCATCGTCATTTTTATTGTGTGAATATGAAGCAAATTATTGTATCATAACACAAGTCATAATGTGTCAAAGGATGTCATTTGACAAAAAAGGTCCTTGTCAAAAATTCTTTGCCTATCTAAACCTCACTCAAGACTGTGTTCTGAAATGCAATTTTAAAAAGTTTGCGTTCTTTTCTATTGTGCGTTTATTTAAAAATGTTAAGTTTCTTTTTAGTTTTGCTACAATGATATCACCCTAAGTCTAAAAGTAATTTAAAATCTTCGAAATAGCCAAATTTGTGATATTTTTAATTGTTTTGGGAGATTTTGGATAGGAAATGTGGGATAGTTGCTGGTTGAAGGGTGCCACTGGAAGGGCCTGTTTCTTTTCCCCCCTTTATTACTGTGAGCCGTTAAATAAATGAAGAAATGAAGAAATTAAGAAGTAGATAAATAAATAAATAAATTAATTAATTTTAAAAAATAATATAAAAATGCAAATTAAAAAACGAGGAAACGTCCCGACATTAACATTTATTTCTAAACCGAATAGACTAAATATTGAATAATAAAGGCTGTACCCGCAGTCTCTTCCTTACTGGCCAGTCTTTCCAATGAGTCGAGCCAAGGCTGTTCATGCCTCCTTCCATCCCCCCTCGTTTTCCCCTCGTTTTCCCTCTTTTCATCTTATGCTTTAAATCTGTTTATTACTCTTGAACGATGTGTGTTAAATAATGTCAATCACCCTTGAACAACCGTTGGAGCATATTATTATGATTTGTATTTGTTCAGTTTTGTGTAATGATGTAAATACTTTCTAATGATGGTGTACATGAAGACTTTACTGTTTCTTTTTAGTTGTACCCTTTTGCTGTACATTAGTGGTGTAATTTTTCATCAACGATTTTAGATCTGGCCATTGGGAGCAAAGCTGCTCATTTACAAAACAAAAAAAAAGACTATATTATCTTTTGTCACTTTTATTCATGACTTTTCAATTTGTCATTCTAATTCTATAATTTGATATGAAAAAAAAAACCAAACCCACAACAGTTTTGCTGTTTGATAATTTAAGCGACCCAAGTGATGTATTGGTGAGGACTTGAGTTCCGTGTAGCTGAACGGCACTGTCCTTTTGCTGGACGACACCGTCTTTTTGCTGGGAGACTGTGAACCCCGACAGGCAGAGCAAAGGCAGCCCGCCTCCCAAACTATCAAAATTATGTCGATCGGGGCGTAAAACCAATGATAGTACATAACAAGATGGGCCACTTCTCTCTTTGAGCCAATTAAAAAAGTGTCCTCAAAATTTGGTGGCGCCCTCTTCACAAAAGCGCACTCTTTGCGAACAGAGTTACCCTACTTGAGTTATAAAAAATCAAAGTGAAACTAGCAAGTTTTGGGATAAATTTCGGAAGAACGCTTTTTTTAAATGGTTACGCTGACAAAAAAGCTTTTCCGGAGGAAAGGGTGATGGTTTTTTTCGTTTAATTTGACTTTAGAATGAAAGGCGAGAGGTCATTAAAATTTTTAAAAAACCTAAAACTCCGCACTGAACGTACCCGAACTGCTGATGAACAGCAGTCGATCTGCGCACGCAAGGAGGTGCTATTCCTATTCTTCTTCTGGAAAAACGAAAGAGAGCTTCAAAACAGACTGCAGCGCCATCTGAAGCAAAGAGCATACTTCCTGCGGACGCTTTTTTGGCTGAGTGGCCCATCTTGTCATTTACTATCATTGGTAAAACATACATGTAGTTTACTATCGATACATTATCTGAATTTTGTGGTTCATTAATCAGTCATGCCATACTGATTTGGAAATCGTATAGACTTCGCAGCACACGTTTCTATTTTAACACCGGTGGCAAAATGAAGAGAAAAATAAAAGATTTTTATCTATGAAAGTCTGTGTGTATTTTTTTTTCTTCATAAGAGTTATTCTTAACTGATTTTTTAATTTGATAAACCAGTCTCTTTGGAGAACCCTCTTCTCTGGTTTGTTTTTGAAGTGAGTAGACTGAAACAGGGAGAGAGAGAGAGAGAGAGAGAGAGAGAGAGAGAGAGAGAGAGAGAGAGAGAGAGAGAGAGACAGAGAGAGAGAGAGAGACAGAGAGAGAGAGACAGAGAGACAGAGAGAGAGAGACAGAGATAGAGAGAGAGAGGGGGGGGGGAGAGGGAGGGAGGGAGAGAGAGAGAGATGGAGGGAGAGAGAGATAGACAGTTAGATAGACAGATAGATAGATAGATAGATAGATAGAGAGAGAGAGAGAGAGAGAAGGAGGGAGAGAGGGAGGGAGAGAGAGAAAGAGAGAGAGAGAGAAAGAGAGATAGATAGATAGATAGATAGATAGATAGATAGATAGATAGACAGAGAGAGAGAAAGAGAGAGAGAGGGAGGGAGAGAGAGAGAGAGAGAGAGAGAGGGAGGGAGAGAGAGAGAGGGAGAGAGAGAGAGAGAGAGAGAGAGAGAGAGAGAGAGAGAGAGAGAGAGAGAAACACAGAAATAAAAATATGGAGAGAAGTGTGTACTTGTATATTTAATATGTATGCGAGTGTGTGCGTGTCAGTTTGTGTGTTTGTGTGTACATTTTTTTGGGTTTGTGTGTGTGTGTGTGTGTGTGTGTGTGTGTGTGTGTGTGTGTGTGTGTGTGTGTATGTGTGTGTGTGTGTGAATGAGAGAAAGAGAGACATACACCCAAACAGACCGACAAAGAAGCATCTATAAGCTCAAACAGTCGACACACAAAGGGGAGAAAATATTCATAATAATTAATGTTCAGTTTTTCTCTTTTCCTTACTAACTTATTAGTTTTATGTTTGCCACTTTGTACCAATGTCTTTTTGCATTCTTCGTATATGTTGTTCCTGTTGCTGTGGTAAAGCTACCAGACTAGTAATCGAGAGAATGCGGGTTCAGCTATTCGAGCCTTTGCTCCGCCCGATGTTGTGAGGCACTTTTCACGAATATCCCACTTGTCTCGCTTCTTTCGGAGATGGACGTTTAAACTCTTATGTCCCGCCTCTTAAATAACCTAACAGTGTTGATACGGGCGTTAAACTTATACAATTTCACACTTTTTTCACCTGTTGCTGCTGAACACTCTCTTCCGTCTGCAATGGGGTCAGTGGGGGTAACTGTTAGCCTATGTCTCTGTCGATAAGTCACGAGATGTGTATCCTTATCGGTGACCACATCACACATCACACACACGACCGGCACTCCTTGATTAGGTATTTTGACCAATAGTGATGCTTTAAACCTGTCACATTCCCAGTGTCTCGCGCACGACGAGGTCTCGATCACTACACGAACCGATCGCAGGCGACGGTCGCGCACGGATAGACGTCACGTCGCGTATACTGATACAGGTTCTTTATAATCTTACTAGATTGATTTTGGAGCGGCAAGGACGTCGCGTCGTGCATTGGGAGACACACTCTTAGGCTGTTTGCCAAGCACACATGGGCATGGGTCGTGACTTCGATTCTGAATAATTATCGGGAACATTGTTTTATCTTATAGAGTCTATCCGGCAAGGAGATTTAACCCTTTAAGGAAGTAGCGGACATATCTGTCAGACCAACAGCAGATCAAGGACAGCTGACCAAAAACAATGTTTCGGCCTATTTCAAGCTATCATAAATGATTCAGTGACACGTGTATGTATATTTGCTTATATATACCCAGAGGCAATAGAAACTTTCCACTTTGTTTTTTGTAACTACGCACTTGTTCATGTGAGTTAATGCACAAAAGTTCGCACATCACCAACCATGTACCTTACAATTACTCCACGCTGATCTTTTTCCTTAACAAAATTTGAGTACGTGGTCACGTGATCCATTTGCAAATTCAAATGTTTTGAGACTTAAGTTCCGCCGAAATTTTGAAATCGTCTAAATTGTGTTTGGATAATCACATCAGGGATTTTAGAACGGTAAAAAACAAGTTAACATACAACTTCCAGCTGGTTTTTGTAGACTTAACCAGCTTTACAAGCTGCCCAAGGAGGGCTGTTGGGCAATTTGAATACCCCAAGCTGTAGTATCGGCCAGCAGAGAAGCGCGGCTGCTTCATTGCTCCCATCCTACCCTCAATATCCTGTAAAGTAGGTTCCAAGTCACTGGAGTTACATCTAACAGACCAAGACCAGGCAGACCACAGGTCATTACTGACCAGGAAGACAGACAGATACTGCTCTGGCATCTTCGATATCGCTTTTTCAGAACGACCAGCTCTGCACGTCAATTTCATGCAAACATTGGAAGAGTTATCACCGAAATAAAGATACAACGGCGTTAAAACACTTTTGGACATCGAACAAGGCAGCCCTGTTATGACCAACATTTGCCATCTTTCCAATAATTACGCTTGATCTGTATGGGCCCAAAAAGTGAGCTCTCAAAACGACATTAACATTGTACACCGATCGGGACAAGCTTTGATTCGTGAGTGGAATTGACTGCCACAATAATTTATTTTAGAAAAAGAACCCCCCCCCCCCCCAGACTTTATCAATGTGCAGAACGTGCTGAGTTTGCAGAACTGCAAGGGGTCACAATGCCCGTTACAGACGTGAACATTTGAAATCAAAGGGTGACAGTGTGTGCTTAACACTGTGCCACCACATGAGACATGATAAAAAACAAAACAAAGGGCGATACACTTTTTTGACATACTTTGAAATATGTCTGTGTCAATTTTTGGTTTCATGTGTTAAATAATAAGCACCTTGCAGGCTTCTCTCCAAGTCGAAAGTTTTATTGCCGCTGTGTACACATGTTGTTGTAGGCCTTTAAAAATTTCTGATAGAGAAAACAAAATTGAAAAACCTGTTTCAATAATGAAGTTACATCCCATAACAGCGCATCTTCTAGTGTTGTCGTATAACCAGGCAACGCGTCATCAATTTCTCATAATTTGAGTATCTACAGCTTTCTGATGATGATGTTACCCGTGTTCAAATATCCGAGGACCTAGAAACCATTTATATTTCAAAGCTTTTCTCTTCCAAGCGACTTACGCCATGCTATAAAATTGGCCAAGAATCAGTTGTTCGAAGTTCGAATTCGAAAAGTGTGCCAGCCATTGTCTCGTCCTTCATCTAACAAATTGCCTCCCATGCCCGATGCTTTAGTTAAATTAACAATAACAAAGAAATAACACGCACACACACATGACTTCTACATTTGAACTACAGCGACGTAAAGAAGGTAGTGTAACTTTATAATATGCAGAGAACCATAACAAGTAATTTAAACAATTTCTGTTGGGATAAATTTGTATATATTTGTTTTAAGCTGAACGACTACAGCAAAACCGGTAGCAATAAAATTATGATATGATAATTAGCATATTTTAAATTGCTCAAAGTATAGTTCATTAAATTTTCTTACCAAAACTGCACAGTATTCATTTTGAGAAAGATTTTGGCTTCACTTCCTCATGGAGCGCTTTTTGGGGTATCTCATGCTTGTCAACACGGCACATACTTTAACTGTTCACTTTCTCCTTCTCCCAAACAAGTCTAGACTCGGTCTTCGTTCTATGATCTGTCCCAGCCTTTCGTCGAATAAACCTTTTCTATTTCCAGCCCTGCCACTCCCAACGCCCCCTGGCGGAGGCAGGCTTTGAAACAAAGAGCCAAACGAACCTCTCTCAGCTTGGTCCACGCTTTTTCCAAACATGGACTTGAAAGGGGATCGGATAAATGCCGGAGACGACCCTCCGAATCTCGATGTAGTCGGAAAGCCACTGGTGGAAGGTGGAGTGTACACATATTCGTAGTCTGCAAATCTGGAATCGTCATCGTAGTAATCGTCTTTATAAACAGGTTCTTTTTTGACGAGAGCAGATTTTGAGCCATCTGTGAGCTCCTGGTCTGAATCTGAAGGAAAAAGAAGAGTGATATTGTTAGCTAAAATTAAATCTGTAGAAAAAATAAAGATGCATAATGCATGCATTTTCCGATCAACAAATGACCAAAAAAAAAAACTGTATACAAGACACATGACATAATGGTTAGGCTCTGTGTGCACAGTATAATAGCTCAACAGGAATGGTGATCACCTGTCTACATGGAGGTCCAGACTTTGATCCCCGTCAGCGTCCAGATTTTATTTTCTTATGTTTTCACGCGACCTAAGCATAGGGTTGGTAAGATTGAGCATCCACAGGGTGATCCAATAAAACCCAAACCCAAACAACCCAGCAACTGCACAACCTTTTTTTCTAAATATCTCACTCAGAATTTGTACTTAAAAGTTGTTATTTGGAACAGAAATAATTCATTCAAACGGAATTTGTTGGGCATAAAATTCACAAAGAAGAAACTTATTTTCGAAAACGGATATGGCTTTTATAAAAACCACCTATAAATGCAAAATGTACCAATTTAAAAGATCTTGTAAGGAAAGTCAACAAATTGATTGATTTGTTTTTTCCTTTCCTTTTATCTTTTAAAATGTAATCTTTCCATTCCTGTAACCTTTAAACAATATTTCTGTTCTCCCACAGAGTAAGAAAATATTGTTTAACTTCTGGAATTCCGAGAACCACTAGTCCCTTTCGACACGACACATTTAAACGCGTCGTTCGTAATGTATGTTCAGTGGTGGCCAAACACAAGGACCCACTCAACCATGAGTGCTCAAAGCCACACACACTGTGCATCTTACAGTATGGAGCTGTTTCTGGAGACAATGGGGGTGGGGGTTGTCCAAATAGACAGCATTTGTGGAGTTGATATAACTGGAAGGGTGTATATGGGCTTTGCTAAGGAACAAAATGTCATAGAGGAAATGTTCACGATTTTCAAGACGACACACACACATCCACACACAAACACACACACACACACACACACACACACACACACACACACACACACACACACCGTGCGTGCGAGCATAAGAAGCCAAAATGACAATAACAGAAAAGTAACGGCAGTTGCGAAGAAATCTAAAGAATAATTTTGTTAACAAAATGAGATCCAAAGTTCGAAACGAAAAAGACCAAATTAACAAAACCGGAACAGACATTATAAGTATATAATCATTGTACATGTAATAATGTTGTCATCCTTTCTGCAACGTTTTTCTCCTGTGTTCAGTATGCAGACTTTGGGCCTACTTCTCTTCTGTTTTGATAAGTAAAATGATCAAGTAAGGCGTTTCACTTACCCACCTTGCGCAATGTGTGTGTTGGTACCGTAAATAAATGCTTCTAAAACAGACCCAAGGAGAGAGAGAGAGAGAGAGAGAGAGAGAGAGAGAGAGAGAGAGAGAGAGAGAGAGAGAGAGAGAGGGAGAGAGAGAGAGAGAGAGAGAGAGTCACACACACAAACACACGCGTACACATAGATATATAGATAGATAGACAGGTAGATAGACAGATAGATAGATAGATAGATAGATAGATAGATAGATAGATAGATAGATAGATAGATAGATAGATAGATAGAGAGAGAGAGAGAGAGAGAGAGAGAGAGAGAGAGAGAGAGAGAGAGAAACACCCAATATCCGATCGTGCAATGTAAGCTTTACTATTTAAAACAAAATAAAGAAGTGGACTTACCAGAAGGGACATCGTCCTCTGCCTCCAAAATTGTTTTATCATCCCTGTGGTTCACGTCAGAGATCTCTGCATCATCTCCTGTACTGCTGGATTCTGAGCCTGAAATTTCGGAATTTGTAGGGTCTCTGTTATTCCGAGGTACAGTGTACGCAGTGTCTCTGGAACCCAGTGCTTTGTTGGATGAAGTCAGCCCATCTTGCGACCCATCGTTCAAATTTCTGACCGTTTTGGACTCCGGTTTAAAAGCTTTGCTTGATCTCTTGATGTTAATATTACCTTCCCCAGCGTTGAGAAGATCAAAGTTCAAGGCATCTGGGTCAGTGTTTATGCTGTATTCATCATCGTCATTATCGTAATTGCCAAAAATGTAATCTTTCTCACCGAATGTGTCGAAGTTGTAATCGTTAAAATCTGTGACTCCATCGCCGTTTGTACCCCCTTCATCGACGCCATCGTTATCGTCATCAACAAAATCTTTTTGATAATCCTTCAAATTGTCTAGGTTAACGTGCTCTTCTTCTATGTGCGCATTTTTCATCGCTTTTTCGATCATAGAATCATTAGGGCTTTCGTCGTCTTTACCCAAATCCTGACCCTGCTGGTTGCTTGCAGATACATCATTGTTGTTTTGGTTTGAAGGTTCAGAAAAATCTGGATACACAAATTCATCTTTCTCTCTATGCCCTTCTTTAAAGTCTGGATCTTCATCCAAACCATATACCATGTAGCCCGAGCCTACCGCGGGACGTTCCTCCAGGTTTGGAGAAGACGAATCATATTCTGATGCAGTCTTTCCTACTCTGCTGTCCTGGTCAGGGTATGTTGTTAAGGGCGACCCAACAGTGAGTGGTGAGGGAATAGTACTCGAAGCCCCTGTATTTATGTCTCCAAATGCTGTATTTTCACTGTCTTTGGAGTCTGCATCCTTACTGATGTCATAACTACCAACATCGTCATCAAAATCATCAAAGTCCTCATAATTGTTATTAAGGCCATCATCTTTGTTATCATCCGTGTCGTCGTATAAGTCATCGGTAAGTATAAACCCAACATGATCAGTAGGTAGACGGCGCTTCTTGGACACCACTTCTTCTGTCCCGTCTTTTATCGTGAGCTCAACCACACGTTTTGTGGCGGGCAAATCTCCAGGGGTGACGTCATCCTTTCCAGACAGCTGAGGGCTATTTAGGGAGGTGGTTGCTACATCGCCTGCTTGCTTGGTGATCTCTTCGTCAGTCAAAACAGTGATGTCATAATTTCCTTTAGGGGTTGGATCAGACTTCCCGTTACCAGTCTGCCCACGTTGAAAACTATTTAGATCAGGGGACTTTATAGCTGAATCAGCATTATTTTCTTCAGAGCTAGCTTGGGGTTTCTCTCTGGAGGTTGATTCACCTGTTTCACGTGTTCCTGAAATAATTCCAGTGCCTTGAGAGTCCAGGAATATTACATCGGTGCCAATGTCGGCTTCCTTTTCGTTTCTTCCACTCTCCGATTCAGCTTTTAAGTATTTCCCTGGAACTGATTCAATAACATCAGTTGGTCGCGTCTCGCTCTTTTGATCCTTTCGTTCCTCTTCCTGATTAAACTCATTTGAGATCTTTGTGTGCAGTTCTGGAATATCCTTTTCCACGGTTTCTTTTAAACCCGAAATTGGCCCAGAAACAACATTGTCTTTAGGTGTTCTAGTGTTAGAAACACTTTTGTTCCCGATAATCGGATTTGTTTCTAATGGTTTTTCTGGCAGTTGGACTTTGGGTAAGCTGGGGACGGCCGGCACCTTCTGCCAGTTCCCATTTCCAGGGGAGGCAATCAAACTTGGTCCGTTTGTGATCAAACTTGGCCTTTCGACGTTCCTTCCGTCATCATTGTCTGTCAACTTCCGAGCAGGCGGCAACTTATTGTTCTTTTTAGCGAAGTGAACGCGTTTCTGTTCATCCTTGGCGAGGTCGAGCTTGATTGGTTCGTTGACGCTAGGTAGGGGGAATACCGACCTGCTGATTGGTCGCTCGAACGGGTCCCTATGTCGATAGTTGAGTGCTCTAAGAGGTAAAAGGAAAGAAAAAATGAATTATAGTCTGGGTGGACCGTTAGCTCAGTGGATATCAAACTGAACAAAGGTGCGGGTGATCTAATTTAAATTTCCAATTTGGCGTTTCAAAAACTTGTTTGGGAATTTTTCAAAGCTCTTCACCCACTGGACCTGGCTATTTTTGTATATAGGCGCAACATTAAGGAGTCTAATCTCTTATATGCCAGCATCTGTAGTTTAACAATCAGGCACTTCGTCATCCCATGCAGAAGATCTGAGTTTGATTCCCCTGTGGGGAGTCTTTAAAATCGAATACCCCGTCTCTCTTTTGGGAGTGTATTCCTTTCAGCCTGGTTCTGTTTTGATAGGCAGGGTCGAAGCTCACCTAGATGATCTAACTGTGTTGATGGGAGCACCTTTGTTCAATATTCTGATCAATCTTAGGGTATCTTGAATGACCTGACAATGTTCCAAAGAAGCCTTGAGCCTGTACTTAATTTTTTAAAAACTCACTTAGTGGTAACACACTGAACCACAATACAGACGATTTTTTTTCGAAAACCCTTCAGGATGGTTTTTTTAAAGGGATCGGCGTCGGTTGCTTAATGATTAGGCTACTGGACTCGTATTCGTAAGACTGCTTGTTCAGGGTTTCGAGCCTCAGCCCGGTCCGACGCTGTGTCCTTATGAAATACACTTACACGAATTTCCCATTTTTTTTGGTTCGATCATTTCGGAATTGGACGTTAACACGTAGTTCATGCCTCTTTACTAACCCAATAGGTGTCTTTTCTGTTAAGGAAATTTTCCTTGCTCTTCACCCAATTGGTTCGTTCTTATCGGGGATGGAGTAAATTCTGGACTAACTGCCCCTTAAATAACCTTGTGGTGTTGAAAAGGACATTTAACCCATATCATACCACACTATGCATCATGTTCTTGAGCTGCAACATACTCACAATGATGGGTTATGCATTAGAAGAATCACAGAAGTAGCATTACTTATTTTGCGTGACTGTCTTTTTAGTTTTAGGTTTTAATGAAACGTCGGCATTTTGAGTCTATTTTTTTTAAAAAGACTGAAATAGATGACATTACGTTATTTACAATTCAAAAAGTTGTTAAGCATTTCAGTCGTAATTTCAATGCTTATTGAGAGATCTGGGACGTTTTAGGCCCACTCAATATGTAAAGAAAAATTACCCCCCTACAGGAGGGTGTTGTGTAGACTTTCAAATTTTCAAAAATAAACTTCAATTGCTTTTGGTGAACTAAATATTACGTCAAAGACTATTGTATAATTTATATTTAAAAAGGCTTCCGTACAGACCGCTTAAACCACATTACCTCATTAGAAACATTGGTATTGATTTACATCAGTTACACAAACAGAAACAGATCTAAAAGGTACTCTGTGGTAAGTTAAAATGATGAAATTCTGTTTGCTCTCTCTCCTCCGTTTTTAGTAGATGTATAAATGAATAAATGAACAAATTGAATAAATATATACATGAATCTATACATATTATATTTGTGAAAGTCCGTCACTTTTGCAGCCTAAAACTTCCCAACTTTCGAATTTGAAAAAATTAATAGTGTTTCAGAATCATTCAAAGGGTGTACAGTTGTTTTTTTTAGTCTGAAGTCACTGTTGTATAATTTTCAATTTTTCATTAGTTTCGTTTAGATCTAATCTTGGGACAGTTCATCTTCTAAGACGCCATTGTAAACAAGTGAGATTTCCGTCCACTAATCGTGCGCACTGATACCACACATTTGAAATTCTGGAGTGTACAACCAAGAAAGCAGAATAGAGAATTAATCTATACATCTACTGTTTGGCAACTGGAAACACATAAATATGTCACTTTTCTCTCAAGATTTGTTGCTCCATTCCAGTAGAGTGAAAATATAGTAGGCCAATGACTTTCAGATGATGTTTATACATCAATCATTCCTTTCATCGAAAGGGGGCCCAGCTAGTAAATAAATAAATAAATAAATAAGAAAGTTTGCAAAAATTGAAATTTGACTAATGAGAAGTGTTGAAGACCCTGGAAAAAAAGTTGCGGGATGAAGAAGACAAGGAGACAGCAGAACACCACGCAATCATTAGAATGCGAGAAATGGGGATAGAGGGAAGAAAGGAACGATTATCTGGAAAGGAAAGACGTCGCCATAATCAGACAGTGTTGCAAGTGCCGTAAAACTTACTAAAACTAAACAAAAGAGAATGTAGGCGAACCTGTTTTCAACACTGGAGCCTGGCCTCTCTCCAAAGTCGCCCTGGTTGTAGAAGGGAGACTGTCCAGTCGGGCTCGCCACAGCCACACCGGACACCTGTGTCAGCGGAGAGAGTCGGAGAGACGAGAACGGGTGGCGTCTGTACACACTGGGGTCCGACCTCCCCGATTTCCCGACTTCATTCAGAAGTAGATTCTTCTGTGAACGATTCCTGGCCAGTCCGCTTATGGCGCGAGCAGCAGAACCTCTTACATTGTCTTTTGAGGGAGAGGAGGGAGACGGAGAGCCGGAGGGGGAGGCGAAGGGGGAGGAGGAGGAGGGGGAGGCGAAGAGGGAAGAGGAGGAGGTGGAGGAGGAGGAAGAAGGGGAGGC
This sequence comes from Aplysia californica, assembly GCF_000002075.1. Classification (NCBI taxonomy): domain Eukaryota; kingdom Metazoa; phylum Mollusca; class Gastropoda; order Aplysiida; family Aplysiidae; genus Aplysia; species Aplysia californica. The sequence goes on along the minus strand of NW_004797471.1, from coordinate 744,818 downwards.
GAAAGGGAAATTGGAGGAGGAAAACCCGTGGCCTTGCTGCTGTGAATCCTGAGGTCTTCCAAAGGATCCGTAGATGCCTCCTGATTGGCCTATGTCCTCCCCGAAAAGGTTCTTGAAGGCGCTGGTGCGGCTTTGGTCTGGGGGTGTACCTATTCTGGATTCTCCAAAGGGATTTCGTCCAAAGCCAGAACTTGACCCTTGTTGTGGGAAGGAACCAGAACCTGGATTAAACTGACCTTGGAATGGAAAGGGACTGTGGCGTCTTCCTGTATAGAAATAGAATGCCTTCGTCACATATTAATACTTATACTTTACTAATATCAAAAATCCTTTTGATAATAAAAAGAATCGTAGTGGTAAAAATAATTGTGAGAATATCAGTTATAGTAATAATGACAAGAACTGCAAACACAGTAATATATACAATAAATAAATAAATGAATAAATAAATAAATATAAATAAATAAATAAATAAATAAAAATTAAATACGAGTGTAGCATGGATCGAAAGGGAACTGACATTGCTTCAAATATCGATACTTTTTATTCGTGATAAACAAATAAACAAACAAATATAAAATAAATTTATACTAGCGATCAAAAAAGGTACCACTCTATATGTTGGATCAGGTCGTACTTGCTGAAGTTTAATAATGATTCTTTCGACCACGAAATTGAAATATATTTGCAAAAGGAGGTGGGGGTCACCATTTTTGAGAGGTAAAATTAGTGAGAAAGTGGCCGCCAAAGATTTGTTATTTCCTTAGCTTAAGAGTCCGTGAAAACTGAAAAATTACTTTTTTGTGCCTTTAATCAACGTTTTTGAAAAAAATCCATAAAGAAATGAGTTTTTTAAAGGACATGAAAGGTGTTGAGCCGAAAAACAAAAATTTGATAACAATTCACAAACTTGCGGAAAAATGCAAGTTTCTTCACTTTGATTATTTTGACGAGAGCCTGATTCCACCACGCTGTCTCACATATACAATAAATAAATAAATAAATAAATAAATAAATAAATAAATAAATAAATAAATAAATAAATAAATAGGAAACATTATTAAATGAGTAAATCCAGAAGAAAAAGAATTAAAAAGAATTTTAAAAAAATTAAATACAAGAGTAGCATGGATCGAAAGGGAACTGACTTTGCTTCAAATACCGATACTTTTTATTCGTGATAAACAAATAAACAAACAAATATATACATATATACTAGCGATAAAAAAGGTACCACTCTATATGTTTGATCAGCTCGTATTTGCTGAAGTTTGATAATGATTCTTTCGAAATTGAAATATGTGAGACAGCGTGGTGGAATCAGGCTCTCGTCAATTTTTGGGGATGTTGAGTTAATTATTATCATCTTAAAGCTTCTTCACTTGTCTTTATTTGGATGCAAAAGATATCCATTTATCTCGAATACAAGTCGAGATATTTGCAAAAGAAGGAGGTGGGGGTCACCTGTTTTCAGAGGTAAAATTAGTGAGAAAATGGCCGCCAAAGATTAGTTATTTCCTTAGCTTAAGAGTCCGTGGTAACTGAAGATTTACATTTCTTATGCCTTTAATCAACGCTTTAAAAAAAATCCTCACTGAAATGAGTTCTTTAATGATCGTGAAAGGTGTTGGGCCAAAAAACAAAAATTTAATAAAAATTCACAAACCTGTGGAAAAATGCAAGTTTCTTCATTTTAATTATTTTGACGAGAGCCTGATTCCATCACGCTGCCTCACGTATGAAGTATGTCAAAGATGGATTGAGTGAAAGGATTATTTTTTCGCAAAAGGTTTCTTTTTATTACTGAAATTAGACAAAAAGGGTAAAAATCAAAAGTCACACATCAGTACGCTGTGGGATCTTCATGTGCCTACAGTACATCAGTACATCTCCCGCATATCTAGTGCACACATCTCCCTACAAAATGTTTTTTTTTTCAGGCATTAACGAGGCCTCGTTGCAGCAGTATAAATGTGAGGCAGCATGGTGGAATCAGGCTCTCGTTAAATTTTGGGCTTGTAGAATTATTGGTATCATCTTAAAGCTTGCTCACTTGTCTTTATTCGGATGAAAAATTTTTCCATTTATCTTAAATAAAAGTCGAGATATTTGCAAAAGAAGGAGGTGGGGGTCACCTGTTTTCAGAGGTAAAATTAGTGAGAAAGTGGCCGCCAAAATTTATTAATTTCCTTAGCTTAAGAGTCCGCGGTAACTGAAAATTAACATTTTTGTGCATTTAATCAACGCTTTTCAGAAAAATCAACTCAGAAATGAGTTCTTTAATGGACATGAAAGGTGATGAGCCAAAAAACAAAAATTTGATAATTTAATATTCACAAACCTGCGGAAAAATGCCAGTTTCTTCACTTTGATTAGTTTGACAAGAGCCTGATTCCACCACTCTGCCTCACAAATGGTTCTGGGACCGTGTCTCACACCACGAGAACTTAAATAACCTAATAGTGTTGATAGGGGCGTTAAACTCATACCATTTCACCATTTTACACCACGAGAAACACAATTAATCCTTCTCCACAGGTGCTCAGTTGGGTTAAAATCTTGTGAAATGGAAGGCCGTAGACCCATTACAGTGACGTTATTCTGGATTTATTTATTTATTTTTTAAATTCTGAGTGGGGAGCGCACGATATGCGGGTGCATTGTTCAGTTGGAATGTTATAAGATGATTGTGTTTTTAAAGAAATGGCAGATAGTGCTCTTGCTGTCTCCTGCACAGTTTTATACTCCCATCGTGGCGTTCAATTTAGATTTGAGAACTTATACATACAAACACTCTAATACAATGTGTGAAGTTTTGTTCCTCAACTGAACCAAGTTTTTTTTCGTAAAATGTAACCACTTGTGTGTCAAGACATTTAGTTTCGTTCAATCTCACTGGAGGTCATGTGGTCTTAATTAGTTGAAAAAATATCATGAACATTTTAATGTGCGTTTATGTGTGTATAAAGGTGTGTGTGTGTGTGTGTGTGTGTGTGTGTGTGTGTGTGTGTGTGTGTGTGTGTGTGTGTGTGTGTGTGTGATGGTGAGTTAAAGGCAAACAGGGTAACTAACTCGGGAGCATTATTACAGTGTATACTGGAAGAAAAGGATGAAGGAGGAACAATGGAATATGAGCAAAGGGATACTTAATCGGGTATTTAGAGAACGAATGATTTGTATAGGGGACTAGAAAAAAAGAGGTCAGCAGAGAGGGAAGACAGTGATTATAAGCTGATTTAGAGTGCAGAGGAAAGGAATGCAAGAGGCAAGTAAGAGGAGGTAAATGATACATTATGTGAATGTAGTTTATTATACACAGAGGGCTGTAGAGAGGGTGAGAGAGAGGGAGAGAGAAAGAAAGAAAGAAAGAGAGAGAGAGAGACAGACAGACAGACAGACAGACGGAGGGAGGGAGAGAGAGACAGAGAGAGAACGAAAGAGAGAGAGAGAAAGAGAGAGAAAGAGAGAGAGAGAGAGATAGAGAGAGAGAGATAGAGAGAGAGAGAAAGAG
>NW_004797471.1:738972-741207 GCF_000002075.1 Aplysia californica | reverse complement strand
TGTGTGTGTGTGTGTGTGTGTGTGTGTGTGTGTGTGTGTGTGTGTGTGTGTAAACACAAACCTGTTTGAAAACATTCCCAAAAAAAATAATCAAACCTAGAGCATCAATCCTCACCCGCAGGATAAGCAGCCACCCCTAAACCAAGCCCTCCGGCAGTGCCGCCATTTCGGAAATCCGCGAAGCCGAAGGAGTTTCGAGGGGAGGCCACTCCGCCAAGCAAGTTGTCGTTGAGCAGGCTCTGTCTTGCTCCCCGGGCAAAGGGTGAAGGCTGGAGTAACATGGCGCCCCCTTGTAACAACCACACAGAAAAGAAAGAAGAAAGAAATGTGTTATATAATAATTATCTCCTTAAGGAAATCTGGAATACAGTTAGTAAGGAGTACAAATTATTCAGAAGTTATGTCAGCGCTGTATACATGTACAAATATCAAACAGTATAACACTTATACATAGACTGTTAGGCACACGACATTACTATTCACCACAGTTCAGTGCCCTTTGATGAGGTAGGGTCGGTGTGTGTTGCTAAAGAACACTTCAGTAACCACCCCTATTCTGACGAAAACATAAAGATGTATACCAAAGTTTCTTATGATATCGGTTAAACGGATTAACAACTTTTAACCCCACACTCTGGCAGGAGGAAAAACAAAATAATGTGTGAATTGTGTAAGTTTAACGTCTCTTGCAACACTGTATGGGTATCTAAGAGGAAGGACACCTGAATTTATCCTTCATCTCTGATAGGAACAAGCCAGATGTGAAAAATCTGTGTTAAAGTGCGTTTCCCAAGGACACAACGACAGACCTGAGCTTCGAAATCCCCAACCCGCAATCTTGCAATTATTTCGAGTCTTGTAATCGCTACACAATCGTTGTCTTTGGCCGGGGACTGCATCAAGATCTTCTAATGGATTAACAAGCTGGTTTGGCAAGGGAGGAGTTAATCTGACTTATTTTACGAGACTGATCTTGATAAATGGCGGTCTATTTTCACTTGGGAACGGATTCTGAAATAGAATAATAAAAATAAAAATAGAAGATTATGATGCAAAGGATAGGCAGGGGTGTGGGGTTTGGGTGTGTGTGTGTGTGTGTGTGTGTGTGTTTGTGGGATGGGGGGATACTAAAGCATGGGCAAAGGTTCTCTTAATCCCTCCATTTGGAACCCACTTGACTTACTAGGCGCAGCCGGGGTCTTCACTCTCTCTGGCTCTCAGTGACGTCATGTGCAAAAGATTATTTTAAACTAGCTGTTTCTTAATAACAACAAAACTATATCGAAAGACAACAAATAAGGTGGTTTTAGCTTATAATGAGAATGGGGAACATCAGCCATCCACCAAGGCCTAGATCTACACCGTGCGATTCGATGGCTTCAAAGAAAAAGGAAGGCCAAAGAAAAGATTATGAAAGGAGTGAAAGAACCTTCCAAGCGAATGACATTACCATTCGAGCAGAAAAACACCTGACCCACGACTGACAATCACATCTTCCCTAAACACCTAGTGATATAGAGGACAGAAAAAAATAAAATAAAAGTAAAGTAAAATAAAGTAAAGTAACCTTGGGGTCTGAAGTAGACCTTTACAGGAGTGTTTTACTAAAAATTTTGAGCAGGCTGGAAAGAGAGAGACAGAATTAAACATCACTCTTCGGAAAGGAAAGAAAGATAGGGACAAAGAAAAAAAGTCGAGTCCAAAGGATCGAGTTGAATGAATTATGATATGAGGGAAATTATCCCCTACAAGATGATTCTAAAACTGGTGAAAACCTTTTTGTCAAAAACTTTCAGAAACACAATTTTGGGGCAATTATTTGTTTTAAATGCTGAGTAGAGGCACTTTGGTATATCTGTAGTCCCGGAGTAATCTATACCAAGAGCTCCATACGAGAGTACTTTTCTATGGCGCATTGGTCACAGCTGCACAAAGGGGGCATTTTTACTTTTCGTATTTATTTCACACCATACGACACCCATTTTATTCCTACCCTCTCCCTCTTCTCTCTCTCTCTCTCTCTCTCTCTCTCTCTCTCTCTCTCTCTCCTCTCTTTCTACCCCCACCTTTCTCTTTATCTCTCTCAGGTATTGAATTTACTAGTTTTTTTCCCCACCCATTGTACGTTTAAGCATAAACATGTAAAATGTAACGCTTACTTCTGTGTACAAAATTATTTGAAAGCACACACACACACACACACACACACACACACACACACACACACACACACAC
>NW_004797471.1:733333-738872 GCF_000002075.1 Aplysia californica | reverse complement strand
CACACACACACACACACACACACACACACACACACGCGCGCGCACATAAAAACACACACACATACACAAGTTCTCGTATACAGCCCTCTATCCATCCATCCACCCATCCATCCATCCATCCATCCATCCATCAATCCATCCATCCATCCATCCATCCATCTATCCATCCATCCATCCATCCATCCGTCCATCCATCCATCTATGCATCTAACCATCAATCCATCCACCCATCCATCCGTCTATCCATCCGTCCATCCATCCATGGATCCATCTACAATACACGCACAGTCACATACATACAAAGATCTCTTGGTGGGGGGGGGGGGATTGCATAAATCACACAAAAAATATTGAAGATTACTACCTGCTTTTCATATTCGTATGGACTACTCTCATTTTTTTCATTCTCTACCGTTGTAAATATGTCACAAGTATGTGACTACAGTCGTTTCTAATAACACTGGTATAGATGGTTAGAATGGAACAAGCCAAGCAATACATTGGAATAGGCTAAGGCAAAGTTTTTCAGATAGTGAGTAGTGGCAATTTGCCCTTTACTCTTCATAAGCATATGCATGAACACTTACGTACTGACTTGCAGCTTTCGTCCGGTGTTAAGCGTTCGTGATGTGTGTGTGTGTGTGTGTGTGTGTGTGTGTGTGTGTGTGTGTGTGTGTGTGTGTGTGTGTGTGTGTGTGTGTGTGTGTGTGTGTGTTGATAGGTAAACTTTTAAATTACGAATAAACAGTTGGTGGATAGGATGCAGGCATGAAATACTGATACAATGAAAGCCTTTATGAGTTGTAAAACGAGAGAAAAGAAAATGTGAGGCAGCGTTGTGGAATCAGGCTCTCGTAAATTTTTGGACTTGTAGAGTTATTGGTATCATCTTAAAGCTTGTTCACTTGTCTTTATTTGGACGAAAAAAGTATCCATTTATCTTGAATACAAGTCGAGATATTTACGAAAGAAGGAGGTGGGGGACATTTGTTTTCAGAGGTAAAATTAGTGAGAAAATGGCTGCCAAAGGTTAGTTATTTCCTTAGCTTAAGAGTCCGTGGTAACTAAAGATTTACATTTTCTGTGCCTTAAATCAACGTTTTTTTGGGTTTTTTAAAAGAAAAATCCACACAGAAATGAGTTCTTTAATGGGCATAAAAGGTGTTGATTCAAAAAACAAAAATTTGATAAAAACTCACAAACCTGCGGTAAAATGCAAGTTTCTTCATTTTGATTATTTTGACGAGAGCCTGATTCCACAGCGCTGCCTCACAAATGGTAACTAATGAGAGACAATAATATGAGATAGTAAGAGAGTGAAACTCCTGGGCCTGTCCTATTCTACACTCGTCACCCCCTCGCCAAAGAGAAGTAAAGGAACGGGACAATAAAGGCAAACACACATATTATGACCAAACCAAAAATACACACCTTTCCTTCTTACCCCCCCCCTCCCTTTTTTTTTAGAATGGGTAAAGAAACAGAAAATGTAATTAAACAGAAAGGAATAAAAAAAAAAAAGCAAATCAGACAGAGACATCAAAACCCCAATATAAAGATTATACACATACATACATTTATATGACCAACAACAATTATTTTAAATCATCTCAGTTATCATTTCCACACATACATAAATATAAGACCAATAACAATTATATTAATCATCTTAGTAATCATTTCCTCACCTTCATTCTCTTTATCCACCGCCAGCAACAACATCATCAACAGCAGCCTCCAGCCACAAGCGACAACAACATCTTTCGACAACCGCACCAATCTCCCCATTCTCAGGTTTTTCTCTCTACGTTGGGACGATGCGTGTATCACTCAGTCCCGCACAGATTATCTTTTGACACTCAAATCCCCGTTTATAGTTAGTCGTTTCAAGTCACTTTACAGGGGTTAATCCACCGGTAGACCAAGCATAAGGGGACAGTGTTTGGCCATTGAAGCGCTGTTAAAATGTTGTTTTGTTTAGTTTTAGTAAGATTTTAACTGCACTTGTTGCAACACAGTACGGTCATATTATTATTATAAATGTGGAAGATCAAAGGTGTTAAAGAGAGTTGCAAGCACAAAAAAGAAAGAGGAGAGAAAAGGACGATAGATGTTTGATAGGAAAGAAATAGCAAACCACCCACAAAGTGTTGTTTATTCTATTGGTAATGTATGATGATTAAAACAAGTCGGTTTTTTCCTTGATGCTAAAGCTCACTTCTGACTTTGGCACTTGTATTTATAATTTGTCCACATGAATGAGACTATCTTGGAAAACAAATACATTTGGTCAATTTTTTCTCTCCTTTTTGGTGGGGATTGTTTGGCTTAGATAGACCCCTCCAAAAAAAAATTTAAAAAAATAAATATATAAATAAAAAATAAAAAAAATAAATGGGGCTGCTGCTATTACTACACGTATATTGTACATAACAATGTTGAATATCGACTGCCCTCTTACATTTGGATACCAAATGACCAAAGTTTCACTTCTAAGTGTTAAGGTTCTATTTGCTACAAAGCACAATGCGATGACGACTTATCATAATTATTTACGGACGGACACACTGCAAAACGAATGGACTCATAAAAGCGTATTTGTTTGAAATATTTCAGACACTGCACATATATTTACTAGAGTTCTAGATCTAGAGCACATGTTGTATAAATCTTTACGAAAGCGAACTACTTATTCTCATTTCAAGTAAGAAAAAGTCACAATTTGAGCAGAAGTTTCGATAGTTGACTGAATTCATTGTCGTTGGACGATTTCGAAATGATACACAGTTTTCAATGTTTATGACACTGCCGCATTTTAACATTATCTAATTTGTATCAGGAAAATCATCTTCAATCCTTTCAACATAATAATTTAGCATGTCACAAGCAAAGAAACAAAACAAAACACACGAAAAAAAAACAGCCCAACAAATCATGAAAACTCCTGACTATACACAAACACAGAGTCATTTGATTTCAACAGAAAACACAGCCGCGGTTTAATAGTTTTTTTTATTTAAATCATCCTTTTTAGCTTTCTTCAGTTGTGTGAAATAAAACCAAACTTTTCTATTTGCATAAATACAACACTCAAGATTTCTCAACTGTAGCGAAAATCCTCACTTTGACATAGAAGAGGTTCCTTCACGGAGATATCGACATCAATAGAAACATCCCCTAAAGTTCTGAACACATCTTAACAAAATGAGGGCATCTGTGTTTCTTTCTTATTTTCCGTCAAGTGGCCCTGCTATCCTACCCTTCTGTCCACTTGGATGGACGTAACTGCTGCCACGATTAAGAAGAGATCAAATTCTAAACGTTGACCCTCTGCTGACCAAAAGAGGATTAACAACTACCACACCAAGATTAATAGAGGCGGCTTTGGCTAAATTCAGTTCTCACAGCGCTCCACAAGCGTATTGGTGCAAGTGTGGTGCAAAATATGTGACCTTCCCTGAAACGCTTAGGCACTTCTTCGGGACTCTTTTTTTCATAACCGAGAAATCAAGCTACAATCCTAAAACGATAAAATTGTCACGGGAGGTAATAAACATGTCGAGGCCATTTTAGTCTCGCTTCGGATATTACTTCCCTTGCTCTTCAGGGGGTCAACAGAAATTTTGTTCCCCCTTTTGTGAACTGGAGAATATTCTGTGGAAAGTCACAACTTCGAGTGTCAGATATCGTGAGTTTAGTCTCTTTTTTCGTGAAAAACTTCCTTACGTCTACAATTGCTCTACCGATGATGATAATATAATGTGTTAAAAATTTCAACCTTGGCTTCTTTCTGTGTGAATGAATGTATGTTTTCTCAGGCAGCATGGGTCATATCTCAGCGTTTATGCTTCATTTGCATGAAAGCAAGTGTTTGTCCTTTTTCTCTTACTCAAGAGTACGGAAATATAATAAAATTGCACAAACACAGCAGTGAATCTTTTGACTCTAACAACGTTACTGGTTTGTTTAAGGAAGACATAAAAAATAACAGCAGCAATTTCCTCCAAGCAAGCCTCCCCCCTTCACCGAATGAAAGAAAAAAAAAACTAGCATCCCCCCCCCCCCCACACACACAAAATCCCTAACAAAAACAACCAAGCTTCGCCTGGCTCAGGTGATTTTCCCATGCATCATTTTTCGATGTGCACCCCACGGGGTCTGTAATTTTTTCTTTCTATTTATCTGCTTCGATCTCTCAATCCGTCTCTCCTCTCTGAATACTCCCCATCTCTCTCTCTCTCTCTTTCTCTCTCTCTCTCTCACACACACACACACACACACACACACACACACACACACAAACACACACACACAAACAGGGCGAAAGAAAGAGAGATAGCTACAGATGGAGATAGAGAGAGGGGGGAGAGAGAGAGAGAAAGAGAGAGAGAGAGAAAGAGAGAGAGAGAGAGAGAGAGAGAAAAAGAGTTTTCCTTTATTTTATATGTGCTCCTCGCAAGCTCCTTTTCGCACCCCCCTTCCCCCCTCCCTCCCACCCTCACTCTCGTTCCCACACCCTTTCTTTATTACTCTGTTTTTCTTCCTCATCGTCTCACTCTCCCACTCTTGCTCCATTTCTCACCCTCCTAACCACCGCTTCTGCCTGCCCCAAACCAAACAGTCCTAACCAGCTAGACAGCTCTAAAAGTCATAAAATCACCGCACACTATTTCGTTCTTCAAAAACATGGGAAGAGATTCGAACCCACTCTCACCACCAAACGACATACCAACATCTAATACCTAGTGTCCATTGGGGGATCGACAAACCGATCGACAACCGATCGACAACCGATCGACAACCGATCGCCCGATTCACAGCCTGAAAAAAACCCCAAACGCGTCTGTTTTTGGAGGCTGGTAGTCGGGTGATCGGTTTGTGCCACGACCGTCGCTTTGCGCCCTCAATCTGGCTAGCGCTGAATAGAAAGTAGTGGTTTATATCTATGGGATAGCCCCGCCTACCAAAACGAACAGAACCGATCGTGCTCATGGGCACTGGGAATAAGGTATCGGTTCACCCTCGGTCACCTCAATAGCTTGTGGCAGATTTTGTAACACCAGAGATAAGAACAAAGTAAGTCGTTCCAAGACGTAGGTCGTGACGTAATCACGGAGCTATGTGTTCACGAGCTGAAGGCGACATGGTGCAGGATGGATCTGCCTGGTAAGATGTTCAGTTTTCGGTTTTCCTATTCCAAGTTTTTGTATTTTTGTAAAGAGAAGAAGACACAATTCGACATTAAGATATCGTCGCTCTTCGTTGCTAATATAGTTGTTATTTTTGTTGTTGCTTCTGCTGTCATTATTTTATTTTCGTAAGTTGTTTTGTTACAATAACACACACTATCAATAATAATGATAATATCTATAATGATGATCAGATACATGAAAATGATATTGGTGATATGTATTAATTTTATTCCTTTTATAATATATTATTGACCACGCTATATCGTAATGTTATCATTACTATTATAATTATCATAACAATAATAATAATAACAATAATAACAAAATATATTAGTATATATAATTTA
>NW_004797471.1:732037-733085 GCF_000002075.1 Aplysia californica | reverse complement strand
GTGTGTGTTTGTGTGTGTGTGTGTGTGTATGTGTGTGTGTGTGTGTGTGTTGTATAAATTAAAATTGCGACTTGTACAGTTGATCATGTTGACAGTGTATTCGGCAGCAGATCCTCAGAGAATCGTGCTGGGACTCACACTGCTGCTTGGATTAATAAATCTTACCAGTAGTAAGTCATCATCATCATCATCATCATCATCATCATCATCATCATCATCATCATCATCAAAGCTGTCTTTGTGTAAATGCTTACTAATAGCAACCGATATAATAATATTTTGTATACTTTATTCCATTTCCATTTCCTTGTGGCTATAGTCAGGGTCATAGCAGTGAAACTGACAATCAAATTTTTCATGTCAGTGTATCGAAATCATATTAAAAGCCTTCTAAATGATTATATTATAGGTTCACTTGCGACACAAAAAAAAATAATTTCTAATTCAAATTATCCAATTGCGAACATGATCAAACTTAAATCTGTCTGAATTGAGAGGGGGGAAAAGGGGGGGGGGTATTTGAAACAGTAGTTAGAGTTTTAGAAAAGAAAGCAGGACGGGAAGAAGGTGGGACTGAGGGGAGGATAACTCGAAAGGTATACATAAAATAATATAGTGTTTCAGTGTCCGAGTTGTGCTGTTCAACGATTATTTATTAGAGTGTTGCTTGTTTGTTACTGTCAAAGTGAATGCGGAAAAGAGGGAAAAGGGAAGGGAGAAGTTGGGAGGGGCAGGGCTGGTTGGTGGTGTGCGATCGTAAAATGTTCTCTTTCTAAAGTGGTACCTTAATACTATTAACCTATCTCACCCCCACCCTCTGTGGCTCCATCTTCCTCTACCATTCTCTGCCTTTCTGTCTCTCTCCCCTTATCCATCTTCTCTCCCTCCCTCCCTCCCTCCCCCCCTCTCTCTCTCTCTCTCTTCTGTGTGTCACTGTCCCTCTCTCACCCTGTCCTCTAACCCCCCCCTCTCTCTCTATTTCTCTTTCCCTCTCTTTCTCTTTCTCTGTCTCTTTCTCTAACTCTCTCTCTCTCTCTCTCTCTCTCTC
>NW_004797471.1:729655-731886 GCF_000002075.1 Aplysia californica | reverse complement strand
ACCCCCCCCCTCAATCTCCTCCCCCTTCATCTCTCTCTCTTTCTCTCTCTCTCTCTCTCTCTCTCTTTCTCCCCCCCCCTCTCTCTCTCTCTCTCTCCCTAGCGACGAAATGCCTGTACTGTATGTCCGGAGTCCCGGGTGCTGCCTCGTGTACCGGCGTGATTGACTGCGGCGACCAAGAGGTGATTTCATCAATCCGTCAATCAGTCAAATTCATCAGTGTATAAGTAGTCTATGAAGCTATTAGTCAATCAATCAATCTACAAACATTGTTTTGATGGATGGAAAACTTAAACACAAGGAGGACAAAATAAACTTTAATGGAAAAAAATGTTTTGCCACTTTGTGTTTGTTAATTTACAAATAGATAGATAGATAGATAGATAGATAGATAGATAGATAGATAGATAGATAGATAGACAGCATCTTGATTACTTTTTAGTTATCATATTCAGACAACCAATTAATAATTTTTAAAATATAGATAGACAGACAGAAATACAAACATAATTAATTAGACACATGGATAGATAAAACAAATGATAATTAGGCTGACTGATAGATAGAATTTCGGGTACAGATTCCGAGAAAAGTACCATCCGTAACAATTGATGCATTGTTCCCTCTGACAGGAGTGCTTCACGGATCTATTCGTCCAAGACGATGGTACCAGGGTATACTACAGCGGCTGTCGATCTCGAAAGGTACGTTTCTGTAGCTTAAGTTGAGTTACAGCATAGATAGTATGTACAATGATAATCTAGACTCTCGCTGCTCTCTTAGATTTAGATTTAATGAGTGTTTTATGGACCTTGCAGCACGCACACACACATACACACACACGTACCCACACACACACACACACACACACACACACACACACACATACACACACATGCGCACACACATACACATATATAATGCTAAAATAGATAGATAGATAGATATATATATATTGAAAAAAAGGATATATCTAAAGGTGAAAGGGCGATAATTAGAGGCGTTACGAGAGAATAACAAACGTAAAAAGGAAGAGGAAAGATAAGGGCGACAGGCAATTGATTGGAAAGAAAGAGAAAATCCCATCAGTTCAGAGCAATCACTCTGGCATTATTTCAGTTTAAAATGGGTTTTTGAAAAATGGGTGTTCCAATGTAAAGCGCATTGAGCTACTTTTTTTGGAAATGCGCTATATAAATTTATATATTTATTATTATTTATTATTCTTATTAACCAGCCCCCCCCATTCTAGTGAAATTGGAGCGAACTGAAGGCAAAGGGGGGGGGGGGGGGGGGGGGAAGGTGTTGCTCACACCCGACGTGAGCAAGGTTGGTGTTTAGCTCTTTATTTGGGAAGCAAGGGTGCCTACGCTTTGTAGGGAAGTTTCCGCAGAGAGCAAAGACCGACGACCATGACAATGTATGGTTTAAGTTATTATAAGTGAATAGCATCGTGGTGAAATCAGGCGCTCGGCAATATACTGAAATTGAGGGTCCGGGCATTAATTTCCCCACGAGTTCCACCATTTTAATCGAATTTTTGTGTTTTGGCTCAACACCATGTAAGTCCATATATATAAAAACACATTTCCATGTGAATTTTACTGAAAAACGTTGATCAAAGGCACGAAATATGCAAATCTTAGTTGTCAAGGACTCTCAAGCTGTTGAAGTTACCAACGTTTGCTGGCCATTTTTCGCTAATTTTGCGTCTGAAACCAGGCGACCCCATCTCCTTCAATAGTTTTTAAAAATTCTAGATGGATTGGTATTTGTTAGATAAAAGCAAGGTTTATAAATGAACTTTCAGATGGTACCGGTAACTCCACATGCCCCCCCCCCCCACCCCCCGAAAAAAACAAAACACCTGACGAGAGAGTGCTGATTCCACCGTGTCGTGTCATAATTCACGTCTATACCTTACAAGCATTAATTTGTTAGCGGCTATTGATAATTTTATTAGGTACATTTAGGTATTGGTAAGGCGTTGTGTCTTCACTTTTAGTGTCAAGCTTTTAGTAAGGCATTGAAGGAAAACACAAACTGACCCCACCCCCGTTTCTTTTTCTCTATGAATCTATCTGCCTCTCCCTGTCTCTTTTTCTCCACCGTTCTCTCTATGTTTGTCTGTCTGCCTCTCTTTCTGTCTCTCTCTCTTCTCTCTCTCTCTCTCTCTCTCCCTCTCTCTTCTCTCTCTCTCTCTCTCTCTCTCTCTCTCTCTCTCTCTTTCA
>NW_004797471.1:726503-729555 GCF_000002075.1 Aplysia californica | reverse complement strand
GTCTTCCCCCCCCCCCCCTCTCTCTCTCTCTCTCTCTCTCTCTTTCATATTTTCTCTCTGACTCTCTTTCACTCCCCCTCTTTCTCTTCTCTCGCTTTTACGATATCTCCCTATCTCGTCACAAACGTATCCATAGACAAACACAAACGAATTAACAAGTAAAGCACAAGCAAGCGAATGGGAATTCATTTTTTTCACAGGTGTGCGAGGCGGCAAACAGTTTCAATCTAAATGTATCACGCCGAGACGTTTCATATGACCATGATGACTTCATTGATGAACTGCCCAGCCTAAGAACTGACCTCACAAAGCGACTGGACCACCCAGGGCAGAACATCAGCTGCTCCAGTTGTTGTATAGGAGATTTCTGCAACTCCAAACTCTGTAATTTTCATTCAGGTAGGCTTTTGTGGTGGTAGCTTTAGACCTGAGACTGTCTAAAACGGCAACCCCCCCCCCCCCAAAAAAAAAAAACCCACACACACCACCCAACAACAACAACCAAACAAACCAAAAAAAACCAACAAACAACCTAAAACAACAACAACAACAACAACAACAGCAACAACTACAACAACAACAGCAACAACTACAACAAACAAAACAAACTGAGTTCCTGGTATCCACACAAAGCGAAAACTTTCCTGAATCTATTCATAAACCGCATGGCATTCTACCGTTAAGAGTGAAGCGAAAAAAAGGGGAATATATGTAACGTGTTTCAAAGCAAATTCTGTTAACCCAAGTCCATGGTCTTTTGCCGTTTTTTTTCCGTTCCGGAAAAATTGACTTAGTCTTGTTCTCAGATTTTCAATTCCAGTTTTTGACAGCGTTTTGTACGCCCGACTCTTTCCAATTTCGTTCTTTAGTCTTCAGTGAACATTTACAAAATGACTTATTATGTACTTGACTTGATTTCCCGTCCCATGGCTCACTTCTCTGCCGATATGAGTCTAGGGTCGTAAGTGAAACACATACTTCTCACGGTGTCCAATTCAAGTTCCAACTGATTTACTTTGTGTTGTTACTGTCAAAGTTGCAAGAAATAAGCTTCTTTATTGATAAAAATGCCTCTTACCTTCATTATCATTGTCGTAGCCAGAAACATCATTGTTGTTGTGTGTTGGTGCTGTTGCTTTTGTTGCTGTTGTTGTTTTTACTTTTGTTGTTGTTGTTGCTGCTGCTGCTGTTTTTGTTACTATTGTTGCTGTTGCTGTTTCTGTGTTTCTCCATAGAAGTTATAAGTCGTGTATAAAAGGGTGAGATTTTTTGTTTTCCATGCAAGTTGCATAATGTGTCTTTTGCACCTTTATCATGCATATTGATGAGATGTAGATTTTTCGTGTGTTCTCCTACGCTTTCTTAATCGTCGTAGAGTGACTTTGATTGACTTGTATTCTGTGCTTTCTTTCGCACACACCCAGCATTATCTCCTATTCCACAGGATCTATTGTTGGTTCCAAAACATGTTACCAGTGTGACAGCGTCACCAACGTTACAGAATGCAACCAGTTAAAGCTTTGTTCTGACACTCAGGTGAGTCTTTGTATATCACATAATACTGTATCTTCTCCATAGTACCGTCCTTCAGAAAACATAAATGTATATACATACATACATATATATATATGACCATATCATTTTCTCTAAAATTGATTTCTTTCAACTCCATTGCTGCTCTCTAGCATTGTTCTGTCGTCTGCTTTCACTTCCTTTTTCTGCTCTCACCCTCTCACCCTCTTTGCCCCCTCTTTTAGGCTCCTGGCTCTTTCTGAAGCCTTTCTATTGCTACTCCTTTGCTCATTCTTACTACTGTCTTTCAGCCAAACCCCTGATCTTCTGGTAGGAAAGATTTACACCTAGCCTTCTCAGACAAGGGGAAAAATCTCGGAGGTCACGTGAGCAAGTTGCACCCGTTAAACATCCCTTGGTGCTCTAAATTGATAAGAGTGGGCTTTGGCCGCCACCCGGGCAAAATTCAAAATTTCCTACCAACTAAAAATGTTTAATGAGTTCCCTGCGCTTATATGACCTTATGCAGTTGCGAGCGCTGTAAAACACTTTTGGAAATATATGTATGCAGTGGCGTCAAAAAGAAACTTGAAAATGTAAACACTTAATCATCGTGTTAAAGCTTTGCACTATCCACTTATGCGACAAACCAATTTAAAGCTAAATAAATTCTACATTATCTGACACATTAATATTTGATCTATCTTGAGAGACACCCTAGATACGGTCACTCTATATTGACCTTAAAAGACCAGACTTGGCAATTTTGTGCAATATCAGAGAAACGTAAAATTGTCTTCGCGCGTGTATTGAGGAGCATGGATGTTGTTAGAATAGACATGAATTGCATATCCGTTCATCCACCTCCACTCATCCCTCTCCCCCACCAACAACCCACTCACCCTTACTTCGGTCCCTCTACCCACCGACAACCCACTCACCCTTACCCCGGTCCCTCTCCCCCACCAAAAACCCACCTACCCTTACCGCAACCCACCCACCCTTTCCCCGACCCCTCTACCCACCAACAACTCATCATTCCATTTGCCCACCCTATCCCACCCTTCCACTCTTTCGCCACTACTCTCTATGTCCTCCTTTCCCACCCCCTTCTCCCATTCCGTACCCCAAACCATCAACTGAGCTCTCGAACCGAGCAGTTCAGGGGTTGAACGTGTCTGAAAATCTGGAAACAACCTTATTTCTTATTGTTTGTTATTGTGTCGGTCGTTACATTCTCACTATTGAGTATATTAATGTACAATGCATTATGGTTTTTTTCACTCTTGACTATAATATCATACTTTTGGAGAATCGTTTCTGACTTTTATTTGCAAAAACTTAAAAAGTTAGGCATCTTAAAAATGATTGAAATGTCACTTACAATATAATTAGCTAAATACATAGCAGAGAGCTAGTTGTTTTCTTTTTCTTTTTTCTTCTTCTTCTTTCAGCACATCATGATCATGATCATGATCATGATCATGATCATCATCATCATCATCATCATCATCATCATCATCATCATCATCATCATCAT
>NW_004797471.1:721606-724916 GCF_000002075.1 Aplysia californica | reverse complement strand
AACCCCCACCCAAACAAACACCCCCAAAACAAAACCCCACCCCCCAAAAATCCCACCAAAAAACCCTTACCAAAAACGAGCAAACGAAAAAAATTAAAACATGTAAAAAATTCCCCAGCTGTGCGATGCATATGAGGCAAACAAAGTTTACTTCAAGAACACGGGCTACCTGACCGGACGCACTATTGACGACCCACAACGGCTCTGCCTCACCTGTTGTAAGTACGACTTCTGCAACAGTCTTGAGGACTGCAGGACAGGTAAGAGGACTCTGTTCTAATTTTTGTTTTAAGGCACTTGCAACACAATTAGATCATAAGTGCCGAAGAATAAAGGTGTAACAAAAGGATAACAAACACTAGTAAGAAAGAAGGGAAATGAGGACGATAGGTGTTTGACAGGAAAGAAGAAACAAACCACACTTGAGCACCCGCTAACCACACACTGAGAAATCTATACGCCAGGTGTATTTTTCTAATTGGTTTAAAAGCTAATGTTTTACGACCCCATAGATATAAATTATATCATTTACACGATGAACTGCTTCGAAGCTATCTGTTTGGGTCCACACAGTCTGAATGTGATAAAACATTTTAGCAAAAAGGCTTCTCGATAAATTGAATGAATGAACAAGAATGAATGAATGAATGAATGAATGAATGAGATCTTCCTAAAATGGGTATCGAAATCACACCTTCCGCTAACAAAAGCAGAGTTTGACCGTGAAATCGCAAACGCAAAATCAGAATACCAACGTTTTGGATAGCCGAACAGTTTGTTTTAGGGGGCTTTTTTCTTTTTTGGTGTTTTACGGTGCTCGCAACTGCATAAGGTCATATGAGCTCGAGGGACACATTAAGCATTTTCAGTTTGGTTGAAAATAAGTTTGAATTCTCACCGGGTGGCGGTAGAAGCCTACTCTTATCGATTTTAGGACTACCAAGGGATCTTGGACATGCGAAACTTGACCATGGGACCTCCGTGATTTAATTTGCCCTTAGGTGTTCGGTCTTACCTATCCTAAGATCCGGGGCGTGGCTGAAAGTAGAGGCAGCAGTAAAAAGGCGCCGGAGGAGCATTACATGAAGAAAGAGTCAGGAGTAAAGGAGAGAAGAGCCTGAAGGTCGGGGTGGGTGGGGGTACGGGGAAGAGGAGGAAAGAAAGAGGGGATGAAAGCAAAAATAGATAACAGAACGTGTCTAGAGAACAGGAAGGAAGTGAAAGGAGAACTTTTGAACCGGCCGGAACCTATTGAATGACAGACAAATACCGTACGTACGAGAGCACCCCCCCCCACCCCCATTTTCCACCGTTCATGTGGGTGAAAATCATAATCATCCGGTGTCTTGCCGACTGGCGTGGGCGATCATGGACCTCCACTTCACTTCACTGTCTTGCTACGCAGCAATGGTGTCTGTTGTTCTTGCTTCTCCTAGCCATGTTGTCATCTTGTCCAGTATCTTTTCCCTCTGTCTGCCTCTGCCTCTCTTTCCATCAAACTTGCCTGTTGTTACAATATTCTCCACTGCTTCTTTCCGCTTTGTGTGTCCAAAGACATTTGCCTGTCGCTTTTTTATATTCGTCTCCAGCTGTCTTATACAATTTGCAAATATGCCGGGTTAAAAGCCAGTCTTTCGTCCAAATAATGAGCCTCTTTTTCTTTATTTTGCAAAGAAGAGGCATATAGAGTGCAAGTAAACCACTGTCGTTGCAAAGAGAAATGGCGGAATTATGACGACGAATCTCTCCGATTGAAAGAAAACTGGACGATAGACTGTAACGTGCAAACAGACTACACAGTTCGATAAAACGGACAGTTTTCCCATACGATGAATCTGACCTATGTATCGTTGCGTGTACCGGACGTTAGGGTTTTAGATCTATTTGCTTCATATAAACTAGTTACAAACCTGTTTCTTTTTCAGAATTTTTGCGTGTGTTTTACTTCGAACTAACTGTACTGAATACACTTCAACTGTTTCAGGCCAGAGAGCGCCTCTAATCCCATTGACAAGCAACGCACCTACGAGTGAGTATGATCAAATGTTTGAAAAGTGTGTGCAGGTGGATGATTTTGTCGAAGTGGAGAGATTTGATTAGTAGCTAATGTCCAATATACTCTATCTTTCCTGAGTGGAGAGAATTTTTATCGAGCATCACCGTTTTTCTGTTGGAACGTTGAATCCCTCTCAGTCGAGTTGACCATAACAGGCAGAAGGAAAAGAAGAAGAAGAAGAAGAAGAAGAAGAAGAAGAAGAAGAAGAAGAAGAAGAAAAAGAAGAAGAAAAAGAAATACTTGCCGATCACAGCCTTAGTTCAGAGTGTACCTCTTTCCTATGTAGATCATTTGTTTATTGGCATTTTTTTACAATAATTACTAGTGCATTCCGTAGAAGCAAGAGCCAGTGCGTTTCTTGCGTGAGAATTTCTTATCAAAACTAAACAAAATTATATTATGTATTCACCAGGTAACAGTACGTTGACGACTATAATCAGCAACACGACTTTACCACAAGCTGCACAGACAACGACAAGTCCTAAGGCAACATCACCACAACAGACACACACGACGATAAGTCATAAAACAACGTCACTACAACCGATACAGACCACGAAAAGTCATCAAACAACGTCACCACAACCGATACAGACAACTAAAAGTAATCAAATAACGACACCACAAACGATACAGACAACGAAAAGTCATCAAGCAACGTCACCACAATCGATACAGACCACGAAAAGTAATCAAACAACGACACAACTACCGATACAGACAACGTTAACTTCAATAGCAACGTCACCAAAACCGATACAGACAACGAAAAGTCATCAAACAACGACACCACTACCGATACAGACAACGATAGGTTCCATAACAACGTCACCAAAACCGACACAAACAACGACAAGTCAGAAAACAACGTCACCACAACCGATACAGACGACGAAAAGCCACCACAATACGTCACAACAACCTGCACTCGCATCACCAAGTCAGACAGCAACGTCACCAGCCCCTGTGCACACGTCACAAGCGGGGCTCATAGTCACAGCTGGCATAAATACGACCACAGTGACGCCCACTCACAGTTCTATGACGTCATTAGCTACTACAGCGACCACTAGAACCACGACTCACGCCCCGGTCGTAACACAACCAAAAGGAGGTGAGGACTTTTCCTGTCAGGTGCCGCCCCATGAGTTACTGTGCAGAGCACTTGGAATATTAAACTCGTTCTTTACTGTACGATACTATCTATCTATCTATCTATCTATCTATCTATCTATCTATCTATCTATCTATCTA
>NW_004797471.1:720234-721259 GCF_000002075.1 Aplysia californica | reverse complement strand
CTCCCTCTCCCACACCCCTCTCCTCTATAATATCATTCTCTCCATCTCTCCCTCCGTCGGGTGGCGTCGGTGGCCTGGATCTAGTGGTTAGGCTACCGGACCCATAATCGTGAGATTGCGTGTTCGTGTGTTCGAGCCACAGCTCGGTCTGACGTTGTGTCCTTGAGAAAGCAGACATTGTGCACATATTTCCCATTTAGATCAGTCCTTTCTGAGATGGATGTTAATTTCGGAAGTCCCGCCTCTTAAATAACCTAACAGTGTTGATAAGGGCGTTAAACCTATAGCAGTTCACCATTTTTTTCCCGACATGGTAAAGCCAGGCGCTCGTCAATTTGGCATGTGGAGTTATTGATATAATCTTAAAGCTTGTTCGTTTGTCTTGCTTTTGGTGAAAACATTACCCACCTATACTGAGAAAAAAAATCGAGATATTTGCAATTGAAGGAGGTGGGGGTCACCTAGATTCAGAAGTGAAATCAACGAGAAAATGGCTGCCAAAGTTTGGCAACCGGCAAAGCTTGGGAGTCCTTGAAAATTGCAAATTTACAGGTTTTTTATGCCTTTGATCTGATCAACATATTTCAGTAAACTCCACACATAAGTTTATTTCTAAATTGGTATAAAAAGTGTTGAGCCAGAAAAAAAAAAAACATTGAAAAAAATATTGCCCAAAGGTAATAAAAATGCTGATTTATTTGATTTTATCAATTTGACGAACGCCTGATTTCACCACGATGTCTCATGTTTTCCCCTTCTTCAGTTCAATGCTACAGTTGCTCCGGGCTGATGTGTAGCTTCACAATACCGAGCCAGATCGTCCACTGCGACGACAGAACACCCTACTGTCTGAACACGTACATCAGGGAGGCTCACGCTGATCACGCATCCATCAGCAAAGGGTGAACAGAAATCTCTATTTTTCCTTTCATGTCCTCCTCATCCCCCTCCTCTTCCTCCTCCTCCTCCAACTCCTCCTCCTCCAACTTCTCCTCTTCCTCCTCCTCCTCCTCCTCCTCCTCCTC
>NW_004797471.1:718676-719995 GCF_000002075.1 Aplysia californica | reverse complement strand
CTTCTTCTTCTTCTTCTTCTTCTTCTTCTTCTTCTTCTTCTTCTTCTTCTTCTCCTTCTTCTTCTGTAAAGACTTAACAATAAATTTTAATTATTACTCGGACGTCAGAAGTATAACACACAAAAGAAAGCTGATTATACTACTACTGTAACAGCTTCCCTATCAAATCAACGCAAAGGAGGTTATTAAATGCCTGAATACAAATGTATGCAAACAGATGTGCGATGTACGGAGGACATTGACTCATCCGTTAGAGAGATATCTGAAGATAAATTGCGCCACAAATTTGTCCCATTCAGTATTATGTACACATAGTGATCTTTTTTTGTCCCGTGTCCCGATTTTGGTGCTAACATTAAGTTACGTAAAATGTGCCAACATGGTACAAGTTGTTATGCTTCAAGAAAAACAAAACACGAAAAAGGAGATAGAACGTAAGACCTTATAGTTTTGCATGTGACGTAAAACTTTCCCTAAAAATAGAAAAACAAACGAAATTAAAAAGAACAACACCAAAATACCTCCCCATAATATTTCAGTGAAATCTTTTCACCCCTTTCTCCAGCTGTGTGAGTGTGAAGACGTGCAGGGAGAAGTGGTTCCAGGGCTCGTCAGACAGGAGTAAGTGTGTCGACCTCACGGCGGACTCCACGGATCGCAAAGTCTGCCACTTCTGCTGTGTCAAAGACTTGTGTAACAAGCCCACCGTGCCCTTGGCGCAGCATCTGTACTCAGGACACTGAATACATACGGGGAAAAGAGAAAAGACAGCCGCCCCCCTGCCCCTTCCCACCCCCGTTTCCCCACTCCCACATGACAATTTAAGGGGAAAAAAATAAAAATTGAAACACAACAAGACAAAACAACCCCCCCCCCCCCCTAAACACATGCTCAGAAAAAACAAACTCGATAGAATAACGAACATAAGAAGACCAAAAACAACATGGAAGGGAGGCTCTCGTGGCCTAGAGGTTAAGGTGTTGGCCTCTCATTCAAAAGGTTCCGGGTTCGAATCCGGGTAGCGACCGAAAAATTTTCTTCTCTAAATTTGTCTCCTTTCACCTCGTTTCCTGCTCGTTAGCATTGTTCTGTTGTCTGCTTTCATTTCCACTTTCTGCCTCCACTTTCACCTCCTTTGCCTCGTCATCTGGACTTCTGACTCTTTCTGCAGCCTTTCTACTGTTACTCCTTGGCTCCTCCTTACTGTTATCTTTCTGCCACACCCCTGATCTTCTGGTAGGAAAGATCTACACCTAGCCTTCTGGGACAAGGGCGAAAAATCTCGGAGGGCCCGTGTGCAAGTTGCGCACGTTAAAGAT
>NW_004797471.1:716466-718576 GCF_000002075.1 Aplysia californica | reverse complement strand
AAACTCGATAGAATAACGAACATAAGAAGCCCAAAAACAACATGGAAGGGAGGCTCTCGTGGCCTAGAGGTTAAGGTGTTGGCCTCTCATTCAAAAGGTTCCGGGTTCGAATCCCGGTAGCGACCGAAAAATTTTCTTCTCTAAATTTGATTTCTTTCAACTCCATTGCTGCTCGTTAGCATTGTTCTGTTGTCTGCTTTCACTTCCTTTTTCTGCCTCCACTTTCACCTCCTTTGCCTCGTCATCTGGACTTCTGACTCTTTCTGCAGCCTTTCTACTGTTACTCCTTGGCTCCTCCTTACTGTTATCTTTCTGCCACACCCCTGATCTTCTGGTAGGAAAGATCTACACCTAGCCTTCTGGGACAAGGGCGAAAAATCTCGGAGGGCCCGTGTGCAAGTTGCGCACGTTAAAGATCCCTTGGTGGTCTAAAATCGATAAGAGTAGGCTTCGGCCGCCACCCGGACAAAATTCAAAATTTCCTACCAACTGAAAATATTAGGTGTGTCCCGCGCGCTTATATGACCTTATGCAGTTGCGAGCGTCGTAAAACACTTTACAACAACAACAACAAAAAACAACATTGAAGACAAACACAGAAGCAACCATCAAACCGAAAAACAACCAACATGGACATAATCCGCAAGCAAAAGGAAACAAAATCGATACAACACAAAAATGTGCTGTCATGAGAATAACAATAAAATAATGATTAGACGGCTATTTATATTATGGGACTTCAAAGCTGACATATTATTATATCAACCCAACACAATTCGATTATATAATTTATTTTGTTTAAGAGGTATTTTTTTGAATCATTTAATTAGAAATATAGCTCGATAATGCCATACAGAATCGTTGTAACCAACACCCTTTAGCGTTTGATCGGTTTATTAGATCAGACCTATAATATGTGAGGCAGCGTGGTGGAATCTCGTCAATTTTTGGGCACGTAAAGTTATGGTATCATCTTAAAGCATGTTCACTTGTCCTTATTTGAATGAAAAAAATATCCATTTATCGTGAATACAAGTCGAGATTTTTGCAAATGAAGGAGGTGGGGGTCACCTGTTTTCAGAGGTAAAATTAGTGAGAAAATTTCCACCAAAGATTAGTTATTTCCTTAGCTTAAGAGTCTGTGGTAACAGAAAGTTTACAATTTTTGTGCTTTTAATCAACGTTTTTCGGGGGGGGGGGGGGGGGGGGGGATCCACAGAATTTAGTTCTTTAATGGGCATGAAAGGTGTTGAGCCAAAAAGCAAAAATTTGATAAAAATTCACAAACCTGCGGAAAAATACCAGTTTCTTCACTTTGATTATTTTGACGTGAGCCTGATTTCACCTCGCTGCCTCACATATTATTATTTCACCTCAGTCTGATAGTCTGTCTGTCTGCCTGTCTGTCTGTCTGTCAATGTATTATTAATATTACCCTAGACTCTGACGTTGTTCTGCTTCACTATGAAACACGCCTAAGGCACAATTTACCCCCAAAATAAAGGGAAATGGGGAAGAAAAGTACCGAGTACAGGCGATTGTTGAGAGACTAGTGTTTCGTAGTGCCCATGATGCTCACACGTTGCAGCGAAGCTTTTATATGGGAGCACAGAGTGGCGGCCATGATAGAGCACGATCTATGACATTATCAGGTACTATTATTATTGCTGTTATTACTGTTATTATCATTATTTTTATTCTTCTTCTTATTATTATTATTAATCCACGTCTATGGTCTGACCTTACATCACAGCATACAGAGCGTCTTGGTTGAATAAAGTATGCGCTACTTTCTTGTTTATTCATCATGTTTTATGACAGGTGGCTGGCCCTACTTGTGCTTAAAAGCGACTATATCATTATTATAATCTCATATTGGCCCGGCCAGGCAGGGTTTAAAAAAGCCCACCTCTAACGTAATGTATTGAAAATTGTGCAAATGTGGTATAAACACTACAGTCACAATAAAAATAAATTGAATTATTCTATTAATTGTTCAATTACTTCATACATAATTCCCCGACTTAGCTTTGCGGATTATTTCTGATTCTATGGTTTTTGTTGTTGTCGTTGTTGTTGTTGTTGTTGTTGCTGCTGCTGCTGCTGCTGC
>NW_004797471.1:708043-716354 GCF_000002075.1 Aplysia californica | reverse complement strand
TGATGATGATGATGATGATGATGATGATGATGATGATGATGATGATGATGATGCTGCTGCTGCTGGTAGTGATGGTAGTCAGTTCTATAGCTGTTGTTCTTCTTGTTTTCGTCGATGTTTTCGCAGATGCAGTGTTTAACTTATTGATGTTTGTGTGGGAGTGGTTTTGCTGCTGTGGTTGTTGTTATTCATTAGGGTTGTGTTGGTGAATGGTGATACTGAGACTATGTCTGTTGGTAACATCATTTCTTTTTTTTTTTGCCTTTATTAACGTCGTACCCCCCCCATCCTCCCAGAAATGAGTTCTGTAATGAGCATGAAAGATGCTGAGCCAAAAAACATAAATTTTTTTTTTTTTTTGTTGCTGACACCGTTCTTATAGCCGTTGTTGTTAGTGGTGCTGTCTGTCGTGGAACGTTATTTTCTTCTGGACATTATGATAATATATGAAATCAAAGTCTCTTGACAAATGGAAACAGGATACTTTTGATTCCTAGTTGTATTCTGACGTGTATGTTACGTCACGTATTTGAAAAATACAGGCTTTTAAAGAAAGAGAGTTGGGGGATTGAGGGTTAGTAAGGGGAGGGAAAAGAAGGGGAGGGGGACGGGAGGAAAAGGTGTTTTTTTTCAAATTTTCAAAATACATGCCTCATGAACTAGGTATGTGGTGTCGGTAGCCTAGTGGTTAGGTTGTCGGACTCGTAATCATGAGGTTGCGGGTTCGGGAGTTCGAGCCTCAGCTCGGTCCGACGTTGTGTCCTTGGGGAAGGCGCTTTACACGAATTTCCCATTTGACACTGGCCTTTCGGAGATGGACGTTAAACTCGGAGGACCCGCCTCTTAAATAGCCTATAGTTTTGATAAAGGCGTTGAACCCACACCGTGAATTAGGTAGCCTATTATTTAACAGGTCTGCTGGAGATGTGAAGACGTGGCAGATGAGAGGGAAGGGGGAAAGGAGTGGCGGTCTTTTGCCATTTTCAGAATCTGAAGTAGCTTTGCTTTTTTCGTTGGTAATTGTGATTGTTCGTTATAATTGTTGGTTATGGGTTGGTTCAAGTTACATTCTGCAGGCATGTATCGTTTTCGAAATTGCATTTCAGAGCATAGAATATACACATAAATAATTATGTTGTTGCTGCTGGTCTTGTTGGCGTTGTTACTGTTGTTGTTACTGCTGTTGCTATTGTTGTTGTTGTTGTTGTTGTTGTTGTTAGTGTCGCTGTTGGTGTTATTGTTGCTGCTGCTGCTCTTCTCTTATCTTTGTTGCTGTTATTGTAATTTACGTTGTTACTGCTGTCGTTGTTCTTACGTGAACAGCTGCTGCTGTTGTTGCTACATGTATTATTGATCCTGCTGTTGTTTTACTATTGCTACTGTTGTTGGTACAAATATTTTAAATCCAGGCAACTATCTCTCACTTTAAGAAAGAAAATGCTGGAATCTTCCTCATATTCGTCTATGGCGCAGAGACCTGGACTTTGACAAGGAAAGTAGGAAAAACTGCGTTTTGAGATGTGGATCTACCGTAGAATTACCAGAATAAGTTGGAAGTTCTCCACACAAGACAAACCCTGCTGAACAAAATAAAATGTAGAAAAATACAATACTATGGCCTCTAAAAACGACACGAGACCATTGCGAAAGAGGTGCTTGTAGAAAAGGTGTGGGGCAGGAGAGCCAGAGGAAGTGGAAGGCTAAAAATAACATGGATGGACAACATAAGGACATGGGCTGGGCTGGATATGGCAGAATATGCAACGGCAGCTCGCGACCGTGAAAGATGGAGGGTCATTACACGTCAACCTCTGAGTCAGAGATGACACCTCCAGGTATCCAGATATTGTTGTTGGTGATGTAGTGGTTAGAAACGGTTTGGCGGAAGTGTGTGTGTGATTGGGAGGGGGGGGGGAGTAGAACGCCGTTTTCTCAGCCAATAATAACATTCTTGACCATTGTGCAGGTGATCCAGGTTAGAATCCATAATGAAGGATTCCTATGTTGTTAGAGGCTGATCATTCACTTGGCTCGCACTGTCATTAATCGGAGGCCCTGCCCCACAAGAAACTTTTCGTTACATTTTATCAGACAATTAATGTCTTGCCCTTCTTAGCTTTGTTACTCTTTTCACTGTGATTGTAGACGTTTTGCACCACTTTTGACACAATTTAGGTCGTTTAAACTGTCATCTGTCGTGTGATATCATTATCTCAGCAAAAAGGGAAGCTCACAAGATACTGGACGTCCGAATCGAACTCACACCCCCATTGTGCGAAAGTTTTGGGGCCTAAGAGCTACTCAACAGACGCCAGTCCTTCACAATCGATTTTCTCTTAAGCTGATGACACATTCTCGTTTTTCATTTTCTTTTTTTTTTTTGAAACTGTAGGTGGGTGGGGGCGTTTTCAACTCTCCCATCGCCCCCCCCCCCCCCCTTTTGCACCATACCCCCAACAAAACAACAACAACAAAAACAACCCCCACCCAAAAAAACCACAAAACAAACAACACAAAACGATACCCCCCCCCCAAAAAAAAAGGAAAAAAACTAGCACGAGACAAATTTGGCGGGTTTTCACGGCTCTCCCGTCCACCAAACTTGGTCCTATCGGAGATGGATGTTCAATCGGTGGTCCAAGCTCCTATGAGAACCTCACAGTATTGAACGGGCGTAAAACCCACACCACCCCAATAGTAATGTGTTCATGAGAACATCCTCACTTCACCCAGGTGGAAATGGGTACCCGGCTATAGACAGCCAAAGATCTTGTCAGTTTGTTAGTGTTTGAACGCTTAATCAGCTGCTTGCACTGTATGCTTCCCGGGAAGCTGGGAATGTTTCGGAGTGTTCTATGGTCTGCTGGGGTAATAATATAGTGTAAAGCGCATAGAGCCTGCTGTTGAGCGGGGATTTGCGCTATACAAATGCTATTTATTATTTATTATTCTTATTATTGTATTATTCTTCTTCTTCTTCTTCTTATTATTATTATTAAGTGGTGATGCTCACGGCGCGACACCTCTAGACGAAGGATTATCATTATCCCTTCGTGTTGGCTTTTACTTGTTATTTACTATATGACAAGTTTGGTAACAATAAATACAAGGAAAAAGAAAACTCAAGTGAAGCGATATACAGACCACTTCATCTGAAGCAACCTCATCATCAACTTGATTTGCTTCCTGGCCTTCCTTCTCCTCCTCTTCTGCTTCTTT
Source organism: Aplysia californica (assembly GCF_000002075.1). Classification (NCBI taxonomy): domain Eukaryota; kingdom Metazoa; phylum Mollusca; class Gastropoda; order Aplysiida; family Aplysiidae; genus Aplysia; species Aplysia californica. The sequence goes on along the minus strand of NW_004797471.1, from coordinate 713,135 downwards.
TCATCATAATCATCATCATCGTCATCATCATCATCGTTATCATCATCATCATCATCATCATCATCATCATCATCATTCCGTTTAACCTTTACATGAACGGGTCTATACCAACAGGGATACAGGTGCCTATGGGAGATTACAAAACGGTTTACAAGATAAAATGTGAGGCAGCGTGGTGGAATCAGGCTCTCGTCAAAATAATCAAAGTGAAAAAACTCTTTTTTTCCAAGGTTTGTGAATTTTTATCAAATTTTTGTTTTTTGGCTCAACACCTTTCATGCCCATTAAAGAACTCATTTCTGTGTGGATTTTTCTGAAAAACGTTGGTTAAAGGCACAAAAAAATGTTAATTGTCAGTAACCACGGACTCTTAAGCTAAGGAAATAACTAATCTTTGACGGCCATTTTCTCACTAATTTTCCCTGAAAACAAGTGACCCCACCTCCTTCATTCGCAAATATCTCGACTTATATTCAAGATAAATGGATATTTTTTTCATCCAAATAAAGACAAGTGAACAAGCTTTAAGATGATAACAATAACGCTAAATACCCAAAAATTGACGAGAGCCTGATTCCACCGCGCTGCCTCACAAATGATAAAAGGGAAGAAAAAATAAGAACTTAAAGTAATTTAAAAATAGCAAATTTGACAAAATGTAAGAAAAGAAAAAGAAAATGGAAATTTAAAAAAAAATCTCCATGTGTGCGGGAAAAAAACCTTTGTGTTCATACCTACTAACCATGACGTGCTTCACTTACAAAAGGCACGTTGCTTCTAATCTAGATGTTTTCAACAGAAGTACTGCGGTTAGTTTATATTCTGAATGTTGGTGAAATAGACTGACGAAAACAACCAATAATTTTATTTCGGTTTAGAAGGTTTTCGCGGAAAGAAACTATTGGTCACATCACATTATTACTCTCTTTCATTTTTACTTAGATAGAACCACCAGAACAGTGATTTTGACCTAACAACAATGTATTATCTTCTGTGGTTAATCCTGTTTTCGATGTCACTTTCTTTGACTCTTACAAAAAAACAGTAACATTGATAATATTATGTTAGAATTTTCAACAAGAATTCTCCTATTATCATTGTTGTGTAGATGCGTCGTTCTCATTCTTTGAGACAAAGGCAATTGTTAGCAGATAAAGTGAAAAATAAAGGTGTGGCATTTCAGTTTCTTAATAGAGAAAAAGTTAATTACCACCAACGAAGAAGTTCCAGTTTTCATTAGTCCAGCGACACAATTCCTGTTCCTGACTTCTTCACGAGAATAGATTCTATCGTTCACTCTTGTTTCGTTTTCACTTGCTTTGTTTTTCTTTTTCAAGTTTCTATTATTCATAGTCTCTCTGTTTTTCCAACCACTCTTTTGACCTCTTAATAATATTCAGTTCATTCTTTTCAAATTACAACCCGAATCAAGTCCCGTCATAAATGTTACTAGAGATGCTTACGTACAGCAACTGCTATAGTAAAAATAAAACTATATGTAGGGGCCTACATGAATTTTGATTCTTGCAATATTTCAGTTCACATTGTTTTTAGTATCAATAATAACCCGCAATGTCATTGATTTTAAAAATGGATTCCACAGCTCGACTGCTATATATTATGTATGAGGCGTCATGGTCTGAAAGTTAGGGCATCCGGGAAGCATGCTACAGTATGGGTTCGAATACTGTTTGTAACACATCATAGATTTCTTCCTTAGCTTTAAATGGATGCTTAGTGATCGGCAGATGATTGCAATATTTAAGATAATGATAGACTCACGACTGGTAGCAGCACTTGATACTTTCAGAAGGGAGGGGATTGAGAAGCGGCTGGTTTATTATTATTTTTGGGGGGGGGGGGGGGGGGGGGAATAAAACTTAGCACAGCTCACCTTTTCAAGTCCTGGAATCTTTAAATGTATCAAAAATATATTCGCGCCAAAGTTATAATGGGAATTCACAACCGAGGAGAAACGAAAAAAAATGTAAACTGAAAGGTGAGGGACGTGAATGAGATTAAAAATTATTTAAAATCACCGAAATAAAACCCTGAAGAAATGTGGTAGAGTAAAGAAAAAAGGACTGTATTTACACAGCGGCTCTACAAAAACGTGGCATAGAATAATATATGTTTTTCCTTTCTTCAAAGCAAAGATGACACGTTTAAAGATATTAGACAGTGTAAAATAACTAGGAAAGGTAATAAATAGTCTAAATAATCTCATTTCGTTATAATATATACCGAAAACAGAAGGTAAACCTATTTTATATGCTCACAATAGCACCAAACTCAGTCAAAATATAGTATGATAATGAATTTTTAAAGAAAGTTACTCAATGACCATATCTTTTCCCCCTCTTAATGCACTACAATGTCGAGCCATGTCTTTTTTAATAAGTACAACTCTATTTGAACTCTTAAAATTGGGTGATTATTTTAGTCTTTTATGGTTTTCATGATGTTCCGGAGTTCACTTTATGATAATTTTGAATCTTAGAAAGAGGGAAGAACATTATCTCATTCCAGTCAGATAACAATGAAATATTCTATTCCCTGACACGCACTTCTAAAAATCATGTATTTTCAACATTAAATTGATTACAATTACAACTATAATTCCTTCTTTATTAGTTCACACTATCTACATTGTACTTCAGACACGTGAATGCCAATACTACTCTGGTAAGAATGGTCACTGAATATCCTCCAAGTTCTAAAATTCTATTAACAATGAATAGTAAGATGGTTACAACATGGTATGGTTGTGTACATATCATGTGCTCACACACGCACCAAGAACACAGGGTAAATAATAGAAACAATTAAAACATCACCCTGCATATGGTTTCACAACTAAACGTTGAGGGGTAAATTTTGAAATAAAACTTGATTTTGTAAAAAGGTTTTTATAAAAAAAATTAATTAAGCAAAACGATTAAATTTGTTCAGGCTTCCACTAGCTGTTGGAACCAAGCTGTGCATATTAAATTAAAGTAAGCAGCACGCACAAAAAGCTAGTAAAAAGGGTTTTTTTGGGCTCTCATAATGTTATCACTTGTCATTACCTTCTTTTCCGAAAACCGTAAGCGAAAGAGATGCTATAGAAACATGAAAAGAAAGTAACTTGTGAAACTTCAAACATGGCCCCTCAGGAAGGGTGGACAAGAAATCCAATAAAAAGAAAAGGGAAATGTAGAAATTGATAATTATTATTGTAAACGTGTAAAGCCCAATTCATTGATACTAATCTCATAGTTTTTCTCAAAAGCTTTTTTTTTTTTTTTGAAAAGCTTTTGAATGATCTCAATAAAAGACGAGTGAACACAGCCTGTATTGTGAACTGAACAGCCTCATTCGTACTGTCCATCTCCACACAGGCTATACATTGCTACCTTTGAAAGTAATACGAAACCTCAAAAGATCCGAAATAAATTGAAACAAAACACATGATATAAGTCATCACTTTAACACAAGCCAATTTTTTCCAGGGAAAGACTCGGAATGTGTATTTCTCAAGTGTATAAAATTGAAATCAGAACTAAAGAAATGTATAAATATATTATAACGATGGTTAAGAAACAAATGAGACTCAACGATGTTTTGGTAGCAGAAGCAAACAAACAACTTCATTACCGCAAGGGTCTTATCATTAACAATAAGTGTTACCAAAACCAATAGTATACAAACATCACCCAACCAGTCTGTAAAGACCCTATCAAAACTCAAGAAGAGTAACATTGCAAAGTATTGATATTATTTCCATCAAACAATTCAACAAAACGAACATTGCAGTAGTGCTGCCTTGAAAGCTCATCGTTAAAAATCAAAGATGTACAGGACATTTTGACTTTGACGGAGCGTGTTGCATTAGTGACCCTTGTTTCTGTAATGGCCACGGCATTTCTTTTTGTATAAAAGACATCTACTACTACACACACACAGACACACAGCACTATTAACCATCGTAGCAACAGTACATAATATATTTATAGTTCTAAATTTTTTAACGATACCTATAACAAAAAAGCAGTTCTAGGGGTCAGGTTATGACAGATGAGGCCTCATGATATTCAGGAATGCTTTTAAGACAGAGGATATTATACATTCTGTCTAGGAATGATTTCCTTCATTTCAGTTAATAGAAATTTCTTATATAAATCTCCCCTTGATGCTGATGTACAGTTTGTTTTACAAACCACAACGTAATTAAAATCACAAGTATTATGCAGAAGAAGATACTTATTACGTAAGGTCGCAATCAAATCTGACCTATGAAAGGACCAGTAGGAGATGATTTCTAGCATTGTTTAGAAACTATTTCATGTTAGCTGTACTATGTTGGTATGTTCCCCCTTTGAGTACCGTTTTTGCTTATTTCTATAACTCAGGGTGTAATAGAGTTGCAAATATTTAATTTATATCATGAGGCCTGATCAAATCCACAAGGAATTTTACTAGGATAGCGAATGGAATGTAACTAGAGAAAGGAATGAGATGACAGGCTTGTCAGTTCTACTGGCAGTTGATGGGGCTTTTAGTTGTAGTTGGTCTTCTGGATGTGGCTGGCCTTCTCCTGGGGAAGAGAAAGAAGTGAAAGAAAGTGAGAATGAGGTTATTGTGTCGCTCGAGGATGGTGGAATGGTAGAGGTTTAACGCGCCTATTCGTCGAGGATGGTGGAATGGTAGAGGTTTAACGCGCCTATTGGTTGAGGATAGTGGGGTAATGAGGTAAGTTTGTCATGGATAGAGAGAAAATAAAAGAAAGTGAGGTTAATATGTCATGGATAGAGAGGAGAGAAAAAGAAAGTGAGGTTACGGTGTCGAGGATAGAGAGAAGAGAAAAGTAATGGGAGGTTACTGTGTTGAGGATAAAGGGAAGAGAAATACAATGTGGGATTAATGCCAGGAAGAAAGAGGAACCAAAAAGTGTGATTATTGTGTCTAGGAAATGAGGAATAGATAGAAAACATGACGTGATAAATGTATTTTAGAGAACGCAAAAAGAAATGAAAAAGTGTGGAGGAGCAGGGGAAAAAAAGAAGAAGAAGAAGAAGAAGAAGAAGAAGAAGAAGAAGAAGAAGAAGAAGAA
>NW_004797471.1:684970-702470 GCF_000002075.1 Aplysia californica | reverse complement strand
AACACACAAACAAAACGAAACCAAAATCAAACACACCCCCTCAAAAAGAATCTCTTATGTCCTGTATCCGTTCCAATCACACTGCAGCCAGGTTTCATAATGCATTAGTTACGATCTAAAGATTAGCGTCAATTAGTATTTTTAGTCACAAGACCCACACAAAAATACACAACCGTTAAGTACCCTCACCAAGGCCGAGACGAGAATGGTTAGTTTTAGAACAGAAAGACTTTAATTTTGCATACGATCACATGGTTATATATCGCAGACTGTAAGCACTCAGAAAAATAAACAAAACAGGGTAACAGATTGCAAACGTATTAACGCATAAAACTATGTTTTTGGACATTTTTTTTTTTATTAAGAAAGGGGGCACGTAGTCATAATTGCAAAACAATATCACTGATCAAATGCACTGTGAAGAAACTTTCGATTATATCCTTCACTTTAAAAAAAAATTTTTTTTTAAATTTCAACCCCAAAAAGAAACGTATAATCCGTGAAATAAAATGTTCCTTAAGTATACCTTTTTTCATACACCATACCTCCACCTTTGAGTTTGTAGTTTCACAAAAAAAAAATCCCACAATTTTTTTAAATACTTAAAATAAAATTTAAGATGGTTTAAAACAACCACAATAAGTACAATATCTAACAAATGTAGACATTTTGATTTTGCGTGATCGGAAAATTGTAAATAATCACACGATGCGTTTTTAGAGCAAAAAGTTGTTGCATTCGATCAGAGCATTTCGCTTTATGGCCTGGGTGCCCCCCTTGAACACTGGCCGACAGCAGCGGAGAGGCTTGCAAGATTATTGAAAGCTTGAACACTGTTGCAAATACTAAAACGTAACGTTAAACACATTAACTAAATGTTGCAGTAACACAGAGCGAGTTGACATGATCTCGGTTGTTCCGGATCTGGGTTTAAGGTATTGCTCCAAGAAAGTACAACGAATGTTCACAGAAATTATGATTAAACGACGTATCTGAAGTATAGTAACAAAACTGATGTTGACATGAAAATTTAGGAGAAATAAATTGGGTTCGAGACCTTGCGTAGCGATTTCAGGTAAGCATGATATCTTACAATATAAGCATCACATTTCACAAATAGAAAAAGCAAAAAGGCGAACATGTGCTCGTAAAGACCTTGGCAAGAGATATTGCAGGTTCTTCGCCGGAAAAGAAAACAAAAGATACAATGAATAATGCTTCATATCAGTAGGAAGGGTATAATTGATATGCAAGAAAGATTAAAGAAGGAAAGCAGGTGCGAAATCTCTTATGACGTATTTTCTATCATTGGTTCAAATGCTTCATTTCTGGGAAACGATACTGTTTACTTCCCGGTTCTTCCTTTTTATAAGTGACAGTAGCGACTCCTCTGGAATAAAAGGAGGCTAAAGCCTCGATTTTAAGGGCTCTAGCTCTCATGCTCTTTCAACTGGAACGCGGTGGTCTGCAGCTCAAATAACACCTGATCTACATCAGAAAAAGTGTATTATGCTTTAGCTATTCCGATTGTATCAGAAATTCTTGGCTCTTGATCAATCTCTCTCTGTCTCATCAGAAACTTATGTTCAATTGACCTGGTGCAAATGGCAAGCTTAATAAATTTGAAACACCAAATGAACTCATGTCCTACATTTTTTAAAGATATTATTTTGAAAAAAATGTTTTTCATCTAGCGCAGTCTTTCACAGAAAGAAAAGATCCCTCGACATAATTGGTATTCAATGTAAATAAATGATTGTAAAACGGTCTGCATTTTCCTAGGAAACTTGATGGCATAAAAAGAGTGAACATATTAGAGTTGCCAACGTTAGAGGAAGAAACGTGTTACTAGTATGAATAGAGGTTAAGAACATCGTTTACACAGCTTTTGAAGACGGTAAAATCTTCACATTCCTTTATTTAAAAAAGTATTAATATGAAACACTACCCTGTTTTTTTATCTTAATGAAAGACATTAGAAATAGAGGTTGTAACATGCCAACATGCAATCATCACAGTCGAATATTCGACCTTGAACTTATAACGAACATTAAATCACTGCCCGATTTCAGAAGTCAAAAAGAATCAACAATTTGCGTCAAGAACCTGGTAATTTGTGAATGTTCTAAAAATCCTAAACTTGCTCACCCATAGAAATTGTGTTGGGTATTGTTTGCCGACATAAAAATCTCAATCCCCTACTTCATTTCTCCTCAGCAAACATCTTAAAAAGTATATTGAAGTCCTGCTATATTTCAAGCAGTGATAACATTTAGTGAGAGAATCTAAAAACTGATACCAATTATCTAGAGGTGATTCAAGCTCCACTTTCAGTGCGATGCCTGTCTCCAAAATGAAAGCGTCAAAGTCATGAAAATGAGCAGCAAAGCGCAACATACCCTTGCCGTCGTCACCGTTTTATAACAAAGCTACCGCAACGTTGCAACAAAAGCGTTTTTATTCCAAGTTTGTTTGTTTTTCTTTGACAAAATCAGGCATAGTTAATCTATTAAAATACAAATGCTAGAAAACAGTCTTGGGCACAACATTGGCCGCACTACAAGACCATGATTCACTATATGAACACCATTATTCTTGATTGATAATAATAAAAGATCAGCCTCTAAAGGTTAACAAAGAAAAATGAGAAACATTTTGTGCTCCTCGCTTTATCAATATTTTTACCTTCCTATTCTAAAAACCGAATACATGTTTTGTCAGGCTGGGGAAATTTGAGTCCCAAAGAATGTAATACTTTTAACACGAACGCTCCTTTGACCCAGACACAAGGCAATCTCATACTATTGGTGTTATAATGCATACATCTTTCCTACATCGCTACAGTGCATTCTGAGTCAAACTCGGACACAACATAACATTATTTCAATTTTGGTCGGTCGTTTGTCAGTAAAGTTAAAGGTAAGTTACATTAGCTGTTAGCGGTTATCATTATAACGTAGTAGCGAAGCGAGGCGTTTCAAACTGATCTACAAAGACGATCATTTTCTTAAGAGACTTTGACAACCACCGAAAAGCAGTTGTGGTTTTTTCTTCAGCGAAATTGTAGGGCGAAAAACCACAAAGCTTGTCCGGACCACTAAAGCCTGCTTCACACCAAGGCGTTCACTCATAGGTTGGGTGTTAAAGTCTTACACACGTCTTCACGCGGTCAAAAAGAATTACCTGCTGTTTCTTGGTAGCTACTACTACTACTCTCTGTAATAATGAAATTGCATTGGACAATCAGAAGAGATCATTTAAACAAAGAAAGAAAGATTTCAGTTACTCTCTATCAGGAATGTACATCGATTCATGCTCAGAGTGGTTATCGAAACATCGAATTCGATTTTTTTTTAACTCTTCATAATTGAAGACAATTTTGAAATAATTTAAAACGTAGCAACAATATTTTTAATAATCAACAAACCGTATAGGCCGTTAATAAGCTATAATAATATAAAGAAAATAGTAATTCTAAAGAACTAAAAAACAACCACAAGCATTTTCTAAGAGTGATTCTAGCTCTGTCTAAAGGTTAATACGCTTTCATAAAAAGCAGAAATGTAAGAGAAGATGACCTAGCATCACTACAGGTTAGTGTTAGAGAACATGGTCTCTCCTACATCTTATACCGTGACTTGCTGTTCTAGAGAATGTGAACAAAGTTTTTCTATCACAACTCACTGTCATTAAAAAAACAACTCTCCTGACTTTTTCTATCAAACTATCCCATTCACAGCCCACTGCCAGCACCATTTGTTTGTGTTACAAAACCGCCACCAAATGTCCCTTCGCGCCTGGATAGTATGAGTAAAACCCAAATGAAAGAAAATAATGTAGAAAACATTCAATTCCCCGAAAAAAAGGAACAATCTTTTGTAATGCTGGTTAAGGAAGTCGTAATCAAAGTGCCACACAGATAGATAAGAATCCGTTAACGTAGAAAGAACAACTCGTCTAATGTTCTAATAAAATGTATATTGGATCTTTTAAAAAACTGCGTGGGTGAATGAATCATCAATAGTCAACATACATATTCTGTAATAAATAAGCCATAAGGGAAATCCACAACCAGACAGTTTAATTATAATAATAATGATAAAAAAATTATGAAACAGGTCGAACGCTCACACAATGTATGTTAATCGTGAGTCATGGGTACATTAAAACAATGCCTAGAGGTTCAGAGATGACAGGGAGATGGTTCAGAACCCACGTGAAAAAAGATGGAAGCATGAACAAAACATAAAAGTGATGGGAACGAAGATGAAGCAGTGTCTAATACATTTGCTTTGAAGGTGACTTGGCAATTTTCTTAGTAATTACTAAATGAATACTAAATTAAAACGTGGCGATACGTGTACGTATGCAGAAGCAAAATTATGATTGGTGATGTGAACTATGAGAAATAGTCCAGTACATCTGCTACTGAAGAGGTTTATTTTGCGTAGTTGTTAAACACACACATCCGAAATTTTCCTATCGTTTACGCTGACGCACTGGCAACATAGGTGCCAATGAACAAGAAATGAATAGTTGCTGTGGGTTTTTAAAAAAACTGACTCAGCGTAGATTGAAGAGTGGCTTTTAAAATAAATTTTAATATGTAGTAGACTTGAAATTGCAATCTTCTAATAGCTCTAAACAAGCCATAGAGGCCATTGTAACTGCTTCGTGCGAGAGCTTAGAGCTACAGGGCACAAGGCCAGCGAGCTAGCTAAGACTGAGAGGGGGGAAAACACGGCCAGAGATACAGTAGTTATGAGAGATCGGGGTCAGAGGCTTCTATGAATGCCTCTATTTTTTGGTGGTGGTGCTGGTGATGGTCTCAACCGAATACGCACCCGCTGATTCATACTCCTGGCCCTGAGATACGTTTATAACGTCCGCCAAGCGAGCGCTTCCGCTTTGCCTGACCCCTAAAGTCTGCTCCACTACGTGCCTCAGACCGACCCTGTGGGGGGGAAAAGGTTAAAGTGCAACAGAAGGGCGAATAAAGCAAAGGAACCAAAGTTATACAAACAAGCACATTGTTAGCAATAGTCTTTTTGGGTAAACATGAAAGGCATTGGCACATTAACAAAACATAAACAAACACACACAAAAACTGAAAATAATTAACGTTTAACGAAAGGTAAGGTAAACTGAAAGAAAGGAACACGGCAAGAGAAGGAGACTGCAACAAAAGGGAAGTTCGGTGAAGACTTTCAGTGAGGGGATTTCAGCCTTTGAAATCACCGCTACAGTTTTAGGTTTGAGAAACTTTTTAACAAACCCAGGACAAATCAAAACAAAAAAGAAGCGAGAAAACGGCAAAACTTAAAAATACAGAAACTGAAAGGGAATTCAAACTAGAAAAGTGGGGACATAAATAAAGAAGGAAGCTGTAAGAGACAACTTCTGAATTTCCCCGATCCACAGATACCGGAGAGGGTCTCCAACAGAAAACGGAATCTCTGCCCCGGCCTCAAAGCTCTACTCGTAAAGAGAAAACCGAGAAGGGTGTGACCCGAGTGAACTGTTTCGCAAGGCTGCTACAAAGCTCCCAACAAGCTACAGAAAAAAGCCTTCCTTCGTCACACCGCCGTCACAATGACAAAAGTCAATCCCATAATATAAAGATCAGGGCAAGGGTAAAGAAATTTGACCTGAAACTGTTGACCACTTTTCGGAGCTAGACAGTCCAGACTTATCGTCATCCCCTGTGCTGGTGACGTCACAAACCGAAGCGAGTGAGCTGGCTCTGGATTGTGATCTCGCTCTACACCGAAAAGTAATTATCACGATGAGTTTTTACAACGAAAGGTAAATATCAAGTCGAGCTTCAACAGCGAAAAGTAATTATCAAATTGAATTTTTACAACGTAAAGTAATTATCACGTTGAGTTGATTGTAGCTCAAGAAATCATCAAATCCACATTATTTAGAAGTATGTTATAATTCACACGTTTCAATCTATAAGTCGATATGTAGCTTCCCATTTTGTTTTTCTTATTGAAATTAAGACTCATTTTTACGTAGCGATATGTATGTATAAAACTGTGTGTATATATATAATTAATATTATACTGACTGTAAGTATTTTACGTGCATATTGGCACAATATTCTAATAAATATTCAAACATTTAAAACCAATCTGACAGCAAAAGACGCTTCGTTGCTTTGTACCTTTGTACAACCCTTCTTAACAGTTCGTGCTGTAACAGAAAAGTTCTGTGAGAAATTACTGAAAACAGAGCTAAGAGCATCTCACCGAGTAATTCGCAAAAGATGCGATAAGGAAAAAGTGATGAAGATCTATGAAGATTTGGCTTTTTAGAAATGTAAAAGGTAAAGAGATTGTAAGTCAAAATGTGAAAGACTGAAATGGAGTAATGGGTAACAATGTGTGAAAACACGATTCAACAACATGCACAAATGATCGCCACTTGCGTCAGGACGCAGTAAGTACAAAGTACACATTTTGCTTTCCGGGAACATCATCCAAAAGGTTTCAAGCAAAGGTCATGGGAGAATCTCTTGCGAAAGGAATGTCTCCTTTTTCTACAAAACTGACACCACACGAGGAAGATGATATTCAAGACGTTGTAACTTATCTGACCGGCATGGTAGGCGATGGAACGACACTGGTCGTACAATGACTAGAATTGGTTATTAATACTTTTTCTTCTGAAACACTACACACAACAATTTCGGTGGTCTAATTGACACTTTTAATAGATCCAACATTTTCCTCCTCAGATGTGCTCTCTCTCGGAGTAACATTTGACTCCTGTGACGTAGTTCCACTTTCTGCAACGTCACTCCCATCTTTATTTTCAGTTTTCTCTGTCGCTAGAGACAAAGTACCACTGGCCAGACCAGGCTGATTTACTTGAGTTTCTAGAATAGCATCAGGCTGACCCTTGGGCAGTTCGTCAGAGGATGAGGCAAGCATAGTCCCAGAGGATTTGTCCGAGGCTGTACTGTCCTTTAAATCAACAGTCGCAACCTGTAGCTCGCCCGTCCCACCTTGCGAGTCAATAGAAGTGGTGTCGTCATCACCTTCCTCGTAACCATCCTTAGCAACAGATCCTTGTACCAGAACATCGACATCTTCCTTCTCTTTGTCTGTCTCGTCCAGTCCTTGAGTTCCAAAAGAAATCGCGTCTTTTGTAGAGCTCTCTTGAACCGAGACTGTAGAAAAAGAAGTTTCTGTGACAGTGCCTGATTTCGTGTGGACGACTTCTACACTGGAATGTTCCTCAGTGGTCGTAACCTTCTGCATGCCTTCGTCGGTTACTTCATGCGATACAACTTTCGTTTCCGAACGTTTTACCTCAGCAGTTTTCTCCACAGAAACACCGTCGCCCTCATCGGTGACTTCTGTTTTTACCTCAGATGTAGAACTCTCTTTGATAGTACCACTCGAGATTCCAAGGGTTTTCTGGGATTCATCTTTTCCGTCCTTTACTTTAACTTCATCTGTGTTATCGGCAACTTGACCAAATGATACGGAGGTCGATTCTGTGACAGTTGTGTTGTCGTTAACCTGGGTTGAGCCTTCTCTAATCTCTGCATTATCAATAGCAATTGATTTCTCCGTGAGCGACTCTTCAGCTTCCAGTATATTGCCTGCTCTTGAACCATCCACGGTTTCCTCCAGCACATGTTTTTCAACCGTCACACTGCTAGTTTCAACTTGTTCGTTCAGCTGCAGCCCAGCAGCAGCGTCATAAATTTTCTCCCCCGCAACACTCTGAACAACGTCATCTTTCTCAGCTTGTGAAAGAGCCGGACTTTCTTGCTGCGACATTTGTACAGACGTCAGCGTGGTCTTTTCAGTGGTCTCCGATATCCCGCTAGCCACTGATTCTTCTGCATCCTTTTCAAGATCTGGGACACCGGCGTCTGTTGACGTAAACTCTTGTGTATTTTCTTGTGTATCCCCTTGACCTTGACTCATTTCTTCCTCATCTGTTTTAGATGTAGTGCCACTGGATGTGAGACCACTGTCAGTCTTACCTGTAGACGTGTTCACTTCAAAGTGGGTTTCCGTCGTACTCACACTCTTAAGCACTTTGGCGTCAGAGGCGATTTCTCCCGCTTTAGAAACCTCCTGGTCGACCACAGACTTAGTTTCCTCAACAGTAATAGAACTGCTCTCGTGCTTCGAAAACGAAGAAAATGTCTCCTGTTTTTCTTCAACCACTATCCCTTTACCGTCTGTTTCCGACTGGCTCGTGACCACTGATCCTTGGTGTAAGATGGTGTCAATGCCTTGTATCGACGTCTGGGGTTCCTGGTGCGGCTCAACCTTTACCTCTTCAACTTTAATATCGGCAGCATCGGCACCACCGTCAAACACCATTTTCTCTGATTCGGTTTCCACAGTACTCGTGGTGAACTTTTGCACGCCCTCACTTCTCACTTCATGGTATACAGTTGTTGTTTCTGTGCGTTCTACCTCAGCAGTTTTCTCTGTAGAAACACCGTCACCCCCGCTGGTCTCTTCAGCCATCGCTTCATGTTGCTTGTCTTTCTCGTTACTGTCCTCTGTGGCGTTCGCCTCAACTTCAGCTGTTACCACACTTGTGTCATCGCTTGCTTCCTTCTTTTCAACAACTGTAACAATATCTCCATCAGTTTGTCCAACAGCCGGGTTTGCATTAGCATCAACAACCACAACACTTTCAGAACTATCAGTAGAATCAGCAGCAGTCACGCTAGTAGTTGTGACCAACCCTTCCACTTTCACGCCTTCAGTGGATTGCTCATCAACCCTAGCTTCTCCAGAGCTTCGAACTCCTTTATCGTCAGTGTCCCCACCTTCTACCCCTCCACCCATGTAGTCATCATTAAGGGCGTCATCGTCCGTGTCGTCCAGAGTTCCCTTTTCTGCTCCGGGTACTGGCGTCGCCATAGAGAAATCCGCTCGGAAGTGATCCACAGCACTCACGTCGGGACTAGATGCGTCCATTAAATCATCCTTGACCCCGTTAACGAGCACACTCTCCTCCTCCAGCTCATCCTCCTCCTTCGGGCATATAGGCGCCTGCACAACCACGTCAGAAGAGCCTGTCGATACTGTTACTTCCTTCCTCTCTACCACAGTTTCGGTTCTGAAGTGGTCATCCTTTTGCTCGACTACCATCCCATTCTGCCCAGCAACATCTCCCGGAACCTCGGCAGCAGCTGCACCACCTTCCCCACTATCTGACCCAACGGGTACTTCCGATAAAAACTTCGCACTGCTCTCGCTCATACTAAACGTCTTCGATATAATTACGTCTTCCTCTACTTTGCGCTCTACAGCCTTCGATTCATCTTCCTCGTGTGGTTCAGTGCTTTGAGATTTCACACTTATATCCTCTGTTACGTGTGTAGTATCTGTAGTACTATCCTTCGAGATTAAAAGTGCAGCAGCTTGAGTTGGCTCCACGTCTTCTTTTTCTGTGACCGTATCCGAGACGACTTCTGCTGTCTCAGGAGCTGCTTGCGTTGTGACAAATACCTCAGTCTGACTTGTCTCCAAACTGGCAACTGTCGACTCACTGTCGTCTTCTCCAGCAGCGTCTTCAGCGGCTTTACAGTCAGTATCAGTCTTCTGCTCTTTCGGAGCACACACTAAAACATCGTCTTCCGTCTGCCCGCTTTTTTCATCGTCGTCACCTCCACTACTTACCAAAGCAGCAGCGGCATCTCCTTCTCCCTGTGCTTCATTACGAGAGATTTCTACTTGTTCGGGCCCCTGTCCAACCTGATCATTTGCCTGAATCTGGGGGTCTAAAACAATGGGTGCTTCTGCCTCCTGTCCTTCTGCCCCCCTCGCGCACTCAATGACCCTCTCTCCCTCCGCCTCACCCTCCTCCCCTACCCCACCCTCCCCTGCCTCTGCCTCATTTTGCCTTGGAGCCATACTGCCTACGTCATCTCTACCAGAGTCCTTGGCCGGGGCCGCTTCCGGTATCTCGACGATTTCGCTTCTCACGATTGCTTCTTCCACAACCTCCACTTGCTCAATCTTTTCCGTTTCCGCTTTCTCGCTAGCAGAAATCTCTTTGACTACCGCATCCTGTACTGCAGCTGTGAGGATTTCAGTAAAAGAATCCACACCGACCTTCACACCAGAAGTGTCTTCTGTGGATCTAGCAACTTCCTCTTCTTGTTCTTCGGTTACTTTTTGCTTACCATCACCTGCATCCCCGACCTCAGGCTGATCATAGGTGCGGTCTTCAACTTCTCGTTTCGCGCCATCACCTTCGGTGACTTCATCATGAGACATGACATCCCCACTATGAGTGACTAGCTGTTCAATGGTCGTGGACTCATGAGTTTCCTCGGCATAGCTTGGGTCTTGACAGACGATTTCTTGTTTAATATCACTGGCTTCAATAACTACTTTTCCAGAGCCATCGTCTTGAGTATCTCCCTGGCTGACATCCCCAGATATTTCGTTCCTGGTATCCACCATCTCAACCTGGGCACTGTTCTCCTCTTCTTCCTTTTGTTCATCATCTTGTACAGCAGGAGCGGGAGAAGGGGCCTCACACCTCAAAGCAGTTTCCGCTTCCTCTTTCACGATAACCTCTTCTTCCGGTTCTACAATTGTGGGAGGCGCTTCGTAACTGGTTGTTGCTTTCTGCACTGAAGTCACACTCTCCACCACCGGAGCTCGGGCGGCCTTGATCCTCACATCATGGCCCCTGGGGGTCGAGGTCGTCCTGCTGGTGTCCCGGACGCTCGGGCGGCTAAAGCTGGTCTTAGAGGAAGAAGATGAAGGGCGGTAGGGAGCGCTGATTGGCTCAGATTTGTGTGAAGAGTCGGAATAAGGAGTATAGGCTGACCAGAAAGAATTGCGAAGAGGTATCCTGTATAGTGGGTGCAGTGGGTGGGAGGGGGGAGGGGCGGATAGAGAAATAGCCGAGTTAGGGGACAGAACCCGGGTAAAAAGGACCACAAAGATGGAATGAAGAACAGAAAAAAAAGACAAAAAGTATGGAATGAAGGGGGGTTACAAATGAACACTGCCAGAACGAAAATGTATGGAGTATGGAATGAAAGAAATAAAGACAAAACTGTGGAAATAAAAGGTAGATGCAACTGAACACTCTCAGAATCAAAATACCTGGAGAATGAAAGGAAAAAAAGAGAAAATGGTGTGGAATTAATGCATGAACAATTAAACACAGGCCGGATGAAACAGTCACGAGGGTAGGACGAATAAATAAAGAGACTAAACAGAGGGAACGGAGGGGAGTCATACTGCCCGGATGAAAGGGACAGGACATGGGAACGAAGTAAAATCAAAAGTCTGATAAAAAATACCGAAATGAAAACGTGATTAGGACTGAACTCAAGGTTGCCCAGATAAACAGATTTATATGAATAGACTGAAGATAACAAAAATCACGAGAGAAAAGCAAATGGATGTAGGAAAAAATAACCAATGAGTGAATATCAGGTCAGCGTGCAGATGGAAACTCAAAATGGAGTAGAGAAGATGTTGTCAAAGTAAAGGAGGTTCAGCGTTGTGAGTTAAGAGTAGATATGTTAGAGTATTTCTGCTGAGTTTAGAAGATGAGAAACATGTTGAACATAATATTGACTCCCGAAGCACAACGGGAGGAACAGGACCCCAAAACGAACAAGGGTGAAGAGTTGAATCACTTATCCCTCCCCTCCCCCCCCCCCTCCTTTCTCATGATTTGAAAATAAAAAGGGACTAAATCAAAATAAAAGTCCTCAGTTCAAAGTGCACTCTTAAACAATTAAACTGATATTTGAACCACCCCCCCCCCCAACTCCCCTCCCCCCCCCCTCAATTTCCTGAGAAAAATTAATAGGTAGTCAAACAAACTCCCAGATCAATGTGCACTGAACACACAATAACGTCACACATGTTGGATTAAACAAGCAATTTCACGAAAGATTGAGCATTAGGAATTAATACAGTTGATTAAGGTTACGTTGTATAAGGCATACACAATGCTCCACTTACTCACTTGCGACACAGACAGTTGAGAGATGAGGAAGAGTTTAAAAAATTGAATCCACAGTCATAACAGAATAAAACTGATAAATAAAATGTATACAGCGTAATCAATTTTATATAGAAAAGGGAACCAAAACAATATTGAAGACTACCGGTAGATGATTTGAGGACAGAAAAATAAACGTAAATAATGCATAACCGTCTGGAAAAAAAAAGTTTTGAAACAAATTTCAACGAATGAAGAATTTTCTTAATTATTGTTTTTCATTCTCCTCAAAAGAAAAAACACAGACAGACGTCGTTCAATAATAAATTAAAAAAAACAACAAAAAACAACCTTGATACAGCTACAGCAGTTACTTACCTTCTCAAGAGTCATAATATAGGAATTTATTTTTTAAAAACAACAAAAACCTTAAACATTCTTTTTGAACAAGAATTTTAAACCAAGAACGTTACTTATTTAAAAGTATTTCAGTTGTTACTATTCTTATCAGGAAATTCCTCTCATACCATGATAAATTATATTAACGTTTAGGTAATGGACTAAAACAAGCCTTTAAAACTTAAAAAAACACACATGAAAATCGTGACAGCAAATTATCAGTGTTCATTACTCTTTTGAATGTTTTGGAGTCAAACATTGACAACAGCACTCACATAGAAATACACGAACATGAAACAGACACACACACACATACACACACACACACACACACACACACACACACACACACACACACACACACACACACACACACACACGCATAAATAAGACAACAAAATAAACACTACTATCAAAATAACTTTTTTATATTATTATTCCCTTACTGATAAAGAGAAAGGAATGTTCGTTCTACTCAGCCTTACTTGAAAGGAACGTCTCAAATCCATAACCCACAAAGACTAACCCACCCCCAGCCGCCGTCCCTTTTAGTTATGTCATTTTGTGCAAATATTGTACTATCCTGCTTTGCGAACACTGCTCGACAAACATTAAAATATAACAAGTTTGAAAACTGTTATTCGCCCCCCCCACCCACCTCCGCCCCTCTCAACTCCCTATCGGTTGTTTCCATCACCTGTCGGTAATGTGCAACTAGCACCCTCTTCCCCAACACGACCGCCTGACCCTAGTAGTTTGAATCCTCTTTTTGCCACAGCTTTCCTAATCACCGCCGCTCTATATCCCCACTATCATTCTAAATTCTGCTTTATTTTCAAAGACTTTGACGTACCACATAAACAAATAATACTTCACACCCCGTTCCCCCTCTCCCCCCCCCCCCCCTCTTCCCACCCACTCTATTCCCCTGATCCACCAAAACCACAAACAAACAAACAAACATATAAAATACACACACACACACACACATACACACACACACACACACATACACACACACACAAACAGGTTACTCACCTGGTCTCTTCACCCTCCAGAAGCTTCCTGTAGGCAGCAATCTCCAACTCGAGTGACAGTTTGGCGTCCATGAGTGTCTGGAGCTCCACCAGCATGCCTTCCATTTCGGCACGGAGTTTGTTCATCTCCTCCTTCAGGGAGTTGATCTCCAGGTCGTGCTCGGAGTCCTTCTGTTCCAACTCTCTCAGCAGCTCCTGGTATTGCTTCTCCAGTTGAGCGTTCTGGAAAAAAATAAATGTAAATCGTTGTGAATGATTGCAGATACCGCAGGTGATATTTTCTATTATAAGCATTAAACGTTTATGTGAACATGAGTTTTAAACCAACAATGTATCCTACTGAGAAAGCATTTTTATGTTAAGTCTATTACAAATGGAGACTGTCACGAATTCAGCCTAAAAAGGATCGAGGAACTAGGAACAATCTTGCTGTGATAAATTATATTTTTGTTCTCTGATATTCAATAATGTATGTAGGCACTGCAGTTGTTCTTAGATCCATTACCAAATTCTGCTTCTAAACCGAATTATTATGGTACCTAGAGAATGATATGAATTGAATAACAAGAATAATAATGAACACGTAGATTTCTGTGGTGCCCACTCCCCCTATTGGGTTCTAGGCGTATGACGAACATAACAAAAAAATATATGACAATTCTTTGAAAAATCTTGTTTAGTCTTTAGTTTAGTAAGAGTTTTACGGCGCTCGCAACTGCATAAGGTCATATGAGCGCATAAACCTTGTAGAGAGACAACGATAAAAAAAGGAGAGAACCGAACCGAACAAACGGCAATGAAAAACTGACCCTGGCTTCCAGATCGGACAAGCGACCGCGAGAGTCGGCGAGCTGCTTGTGCAGTTTCTTGGTCTCCTCGCGGGCGTGGGTCACTTCCATGTTCTGCTTGGTGGCTCCTGTGCGGAACTCTTGGACCTGGTTGGAGAAAGGGAAGGGGGTGGGGAGGGGAGACAAGTTGATTTAATTGTTGTTGTTGTTGTTGTTGTTGTTGTTGTTGTTGTTCTTGTTCTTGTTGGTGATGGTGGTAGTGATAATGGTGATGACAATAGCGATGGTGATGGCGACGGATATGGATTCGTTGAACATAGTTTTACACACACTTAACGTTACTGGAATCTATTCTAATCTCCGTCATAAACTAATCTACTCTATAACACCGACGATGATGATGATGATGATGATGATGATGATGATGATGATGATGATGATGATGATGATGATGATGATGATTATGATGGTGATGATGAGATGATAATGGTGATGCTATCATCGTTGAAGGAGAAGGGAA
The DNA here is from genome assembly GCF_000002075.1 of Aplysia californica. NCBI lineage: Eukaryota > Metazoa > Mollusca > Gastropoda > Aplysiida > Aplysiidae > Aplysia > Aplysia californica. Next base: position 687,765 of record NW_004797471.1, on the reverse strand, counting down.
TAAGTGGCGACATGGAGATGTGTAGGACCAGTTATGATTAGAGTGAGTTTCTTGTAAGAGTACAATCAAGTTGCTGCAAGAAATTTGAAAGGTCAAAATTTAAATGATGATTAGAGACGTCAACAGAAAGGGGGAGAGAAAGAGGCAGAAAGAAAGAAAGAAGGGAGGAAAGAGAGAGAGAGAGAGAGAGAGAGAGAGAGAGAGACAGAGAGAGAGAGAGAGAGAGAGAGAGAGAGAGAGAGAGAGAGACAGAGAGAGAGAGAAAGGGGGGGGGGCAGAGAATAAGGGTCAAGAAAAGTCAAGAAAGAGAGACAGAACGAAAGAGAGAGAGGGCTAGGGAAAGAGATGAAAGAGAGAGAAAGAGAGAGAGAGAGGGAGAGAGAAAGAAAGAGAAAGAGAGAGAGAGAGAGAGAGAGAGAAAGGGGGGGGCAGAGAATAAGGGTCAAGAAAAGTCAAGAAAGAGAGACAGAACGAAAGAGAGAGAGGGCTAGGGAAAGAGATGAAAGAGAGAGAAAGAGAGAGAGAGAGGGAGAGAGAAAGAAAGAGAAAGAGAGAGAGAGAGAGAGAGAGAGAGAGAGAGAGAGAGAGAGAGAGAGAGACAAAGAGAAACATCAAGAAAAAACCAGAAAGAATGAAAAACAGAAAAAGCAGTGCCGCGTTCAGTGTGGAGCCATGCTACCTGCTGCACCCACAGCGCTTGGCGTCACTTCTTACCTTGAGGTTGTAGAAGGTCTCCATCTCTCCTCTGATCTGGTCCACCTTGATGTCGTATTCCTGCTGGATGTCGCGGATGGCCTGGGACAGCTCGTTCTTCCAGAACTCGCGGTTCTCGGCGGTGGTGTCGCGGTAGGCGAGAGCAGACAGCTCCTTCAGCTCCTGAATGAAGAAACAACAAAACAATATTATCATCATGTATGATGGAACGTACAATCGATAAATAGGAGGCTCCTGGACAAATAAACAAACAACAAAAACATCCTATTATAATATATACTCATACTATAATACAACCATATTATGTTGGAACGAGCAAACAATAGAAAGCTCTTGAGCAAGGGGGGAAAAACCCCAACCATCATGTTGTATGAATGAGCGAACAATCGATAAGAAGCTCCTGAGCGAGGATTAAAAAGACAACACAAAAATAATCATCAGAATGACTGGATGAATGAAAAAACAGAAAAGTAAGTTTAGCGAGAGTAAGTAAGCGCTTTTTCAGTCTTTAAGGTCACTGGCCCACATCAAATAAAACGCACATTTTTTACAGAAGAGACGTCTATGACAACAGTATAAGTCATAAATTGACATACATATCAACATCACTTTAAATAAAGTTTGGGGAAGAAACTTGTGAGAAAATTTTTCTCAAGACGCTGTGAGGCCTCTCTTTTGATGTGACTATGAGACGTCGTGCATGTTGCTTTCTTGATGTCTGAACTGAAAGTTGGTGATTGAAATGTATTAGCTTGACGTTCGAATGAATGCCATTGCTATCAAGATAATTATCACTGTCATTATCACATTATCATCATTCATTACCTTCATTATCAGAATGTTGATGTGGTACTGATTGATTTACAACATCAGCAACAGCAGCTACAAAAATAACAACGACAAAATACGCGAATTTAGAAACATAACAGTGTTTCAAAGCTGCACACAGAGAAATCAAAGAGAGCTAAGACAAGAACAGAACCCATCGCTACTACACCAAAACAACAAAAACAAGGGATTTCAAGAGGACACGTTGATTTGATGACTGAAAAAAAACAAATTGCAATGCCGAGAGCTTTGACATTTTTGTTCAGTTATAAACCTGAAGTAGAGATGAAAACTAATCGATTGGTTGTTCAGGCAAAAGGAGAAACGTTACAGTGAATTAATGGAGAAAGGATGACACAGCCAAAACGACGAAGGTAGAGGTTCAAATTCGAAAGAAGGTCCTTGGTATTTGTTAAAATTCTATATTTCCCCAAATGTGCTCGACATTGTGCTGTGGTTGGACACGTCAACTCAACATTGGCAAAAACAAAGTCTTAAGAAATCCTTAAAACAACCCCGGTGAAGGGAAACGCAGCATGATGAAGAAATTAGATACGAGCATAAAGCATGATGACATGACATTTAGTACTCAAGGGCGTTCTGAAAAGATTTATTATTGAATTCTGACACCTTTTGGAAAGCACGTTTTCATTATTCTTAATCATGCAAATCTGGACGGTCGCAGGTTAAAGTACAGAGATGAGCCTTTTTAAAATCTTATTTATGGATATCTTAATTCGAGCCAAAAATTTGGAAGCTGTTAAACGTGTTAAACGACAGGCACACTGCTGTTGGGTTAGGTCTTTCATGGGTTTCTACTTAGCTCTGCCGTAACGACGAACATCCGGCAGTCGGGACCATACATCTTTGTCATGTCAAAGAAAGAATTCGGCCCACAGTAGCATCTTTACGAACAATACTAATCTACTAGATTCTAAGCGGGTGATCTTAGTTTAAATCCCTAAGGGAACATTTTATACGTGGGTTCCGAGGAAAGTTTTTAAGGATCTCACATTCGGTTATGGATACTGTATCAGATACGTAAGTTATTATGTAAAACGCCCGCCTCCTAAGTGATTAAAGGGGTCCGGGTTATTTCTGTCTTCCTCTTAGTAACACGTGTGTTTCCCGTCTGTTTGTTTCCAGGCACAAAGTGGGAGATCGTATTTAGAGGTTTTGGGGTTTCAAAATATATATTTCGACTGTGGTTTTAACCCTCCCCCCGCCTCCTCCTACTCTCTCTCTCTCTCTCT
>NW_004797471.1:680086-684633 GCF_000002075.1 Aplysia californica | reverse complement strand
AGACAGACAGACAGACAGACAGACAGACAGACAGACAGACAGACAGACAGACAGAGAGTTAAGGAAGTAGGGAGCGGCGGGGAGTCAGGCGCTGTGCGACAAATTAGGGGAAGAGATGACTGTAACAGCCGGGTCAAGAAAAGGACAGCCTTGCCGGGACAAGAATACTTGAGCACTCGGGCTAGTCACGTTATGTAACGGAAAATAATGAGCTTGTCCCACACTTGAGCCACTGCCTAGGCGATAATTATGTCACTGTGTCTATGCTAGGTTGTGAGTTCTCCCTGCCAGAGTGTGTCTGTTTATGACAGTACACCTGTTTTGGGTTTATCTTTTTTGTCTGTGCTTGTATGTGTGTGTGTGTCCGGTTTTGCACGTGGTGTGTGCTTGTGTATTTAGAAAAAAACCCACCAACATTATTAACCCCCACAAAAAGCAACAAAACACAAACAACCACAACTTTCGAAACGTATTTTAAAAACGTGAATGTACTTATGCACACGTGTGATAGAAAAACACCCCTCAAACAAACACCCTACAATGGAGTTATTTAGGAGGCTTCGAATGTTACGTCCAACTCCGATAGGAGTGAGTGAATCCAGAGGGTGGAAGTTCTTCTAAAAAACGCTTCTGCCAAAGTGATTGAACTAGGATCATCGACATCCTAGTCCAGCGCCATTCGCTAACAAAAAGCTCAAAGAAACCCCAAATCCAAAACTACAATGGTGTCTCGCTTTAAAAATGTCTACGTTTCGGGCGTTTAAGTTCGGAAAAGCAAATTAAGTCATTTACATAGGAAGTTTAGTCATTCAAATGAGCGGGTGGTGGGACAGCGTCGTGGTATACCTACTTCTTCACTTCCCCTCTGTTATTTCGGTCTGTCTGTCTGTCTGTCTTACTTTTCCCCAGTACCAAATTACCATTATTGTGTCGATGTGTTTCTCTTTACACAAACAACAAAACATCATTTAAATGAGATCAGATGTGAGGTGGAAAGAAAAGGGATTAAAAAAAACACCGAAACAAACAAATCAGCACACAATGAAGAGGCAACATAGAATGTCCAACACCCACCTGTTCGTGGACACTCTTGAGGAATTCGATCTCCTCCAGAAGAGTCTGGTACTTGTTCTCAGCGTCGAGACGGCCAATGGTCTCGTTACTCAGATCCTGCCGACAGAAGACACAACCACATGTTAGTTATCTGTACCCTCGGACCATATTGTGATGGATTTTAAATGTATTTTTGATTATGGGAACACTTTTAATTGCGATAGTATGGAACGTAGCTGGTGGGTAGCAAAGAATATTTTGTGACTCATCGACATAGTTCAAATAGTAATCTATTACAATTAATTTACAAGCCGAGATGCCGTGTGTGAACGACTGCGTAGTAAATCAATTCTTTTGTTCCTTACGGCTTTGCTTTACAATTTGATCCTTTGAGCAAATCACAACATGGTTAACCAATCTTTTTACCCCTATTACACATCCACACAGAGTACTTGGTTTCTATAGCGTCTATTTAACATACTGGAAGAAACGTATTGGCAAGACTATAAGTCACACTCCTAACAAAACCGAGAGCATGGGTTTCCAATGTTCACTTTTTCTTGGGATTTGGCACTTGTGGGCCATAGCTGTTTATCGTGAAATTAACATAAGCGGAAACTAAAGAAGTCTAAGTATATTATCTAAAGCCTTCAAAGACAGAATTTCAATTCTGGTCTAATTCGAAAAAAACGTACGCCTTTACGTTCTCCCCTTTTAGTTTTCAACCATTTCAGTTAGAATAGAACAGTCAGCTCTTTAATAAAAGTCTACTCACAATCCTGAGTTTCTCAAGCTCCTCTTGCAGACGGGCAATGGTGGCCTTGTCACGTGCCCTCTCGGTGTCCAGGGAGTCGTTGGTGCGCCTCAGCATGCGGATCTCTCCCTCCAGCTCGGAAACCTGTTGGTTCAGCTTGTTGATGGTCTCTCTGTCCTGGGAACGCCATTTCTTGGCTTCGTCCAATCTGACAAGGGGAAGGGAGAGAGGGAAGAGAAACACAATTAGTACAACATTTTCAAAATCAGAAATTATAATACTAAAGAGAACCAAAAAAATTATATCAGTAATGCGAATAATGAACATTAAGATAATGTTTTATAATGTTTCTGGGTTTAAGATGTACAGTAAAGTGCGCGTGTGTGTGAGTGTGTTTGTGTGTATGTGTGAGTGTATGAGTGTGTGTGTGTGTGTGTGTGTGTGTGTGTGCGTGCGTGCGTGCGTGTGTGTGTGTGTGTGTGTGTGTGTGTGTGTGTGTGTGTGTGTGTGTGTGTGTGTGTGTTCTATTATGCTTTTCCAAAGGTGAGGTATGCTTACAAAAGCACATTACAATATAGATTGTCTGAAATTTATCGTAATACTAAGAGAGGAACTTGGCCATTGACAATTGGATGGCGTGATGGTTTGAAACCAATCTTTTTATTGATTTTACTTTAAGTGAATATCGCTTAATAAATGTAATGTAAAAAAATATGTCTTGAAATTGAAATTGAAGTATCTTACTGGCAGTCTCCACTGCCATAACTCTCTCTCTCTCTCTCTCTCTCTCTCTCTCTCTCTCTCTCTCTCTCTCTCTCTCTCTCTCTCTCTCTCTCTCTCTCTCTCTCTCTCTCTCATCTTCTGTCTGTATGTCTCTCTCTCTCTCTCTCTCTCTCATCTTCTGTCTGTATGTCTCTCTCTCTCTCTCTCTCTCTCTCTCTCTCTCTCTCTCTCTCTCTCTCTATATATATATATATATCAGATCTCCTTCCTCACATTCTCTCTCAGCTTTGTCTTTCTTTCGCACTCGCACCTCTTGAAAGTTCCCCCCTCTCACTCTCCCTCTCTCCCTCTCTCTTTCGCTCTCTCACTCCCTCTCTCTTTCGCTCTCTCTCTCTCTCTCTGTCCACTCTCTCTTTTTTTCTCTTTCTCTCTCTCTCTCACACACACATAAACACACACATACACACACACACACACACACACACATACACACACACACACACACACACACACACACACACACATCGTGTAACTAGCACATTAACCCAAGTTCAGGAAAACACCGAAGTGGGATTCGACCCAGGATTATCTGTCTGTTCTCCGGCATGACACCAACAGACCTATCCCGGTTCCTTGCGTGCCTGAGGCATTTGGATATTCCTCTATTACACCCTAGTGTTGATGAAAAGACAAAAGACTCCTCTCTATGGACTACAATATCCACCCTTAAATAATTGATGAGGCTTTTCACTCGAGGCTATGCATAACCCCAGCTAGACCAATCGATGGACAAGATCAAAGAAAATGGAGATCGAGTATGTCCGAAACATTTCTCACTCCCTGGTGATTTTACACGTCTGAACTTTTATTTATGTCCTATGGGGGGAAAAAACAACAATCCAACAACATTAAAAAACAGTTCTGCCTCTGCGTTATTACATCACGGTAATATTACGCTAGCATCTTCCCACGATATTGCCTCCCCATCTGTTGCGTTACTTCCCGATGCACCGTCTTTTAACAGACAAGATATAATCGATTGCCTCCCAAAAAGAATAGAATCCCATATGCCATAATATCACATTATTACATTTGTGCAAGACAGTTTGGTTTTGGTTTCTTGCGGGAATGCTCGAATTTTGAGAGCCGAGCTCGGCAAATTTGCTTTTCAGATGATGGAACGTTGGATATAATATTTGACAGTGCTAGAAATTAGCTGGGGCGGTCTTCTTCTTTATTATGTTTGACAACTGTTTCCCAGAAAAATTAAGTGAATTGTTTCAAAGCGGTTTGTAATCTTTGGCTTACAGTTTAACTCTAATTTTGCAAGACTATTCCTGCTCATGCCTGTCTATCAATACACTCCCTTCAGTATTTTGCTTTGCAAGATTTGAGGGATCGTTGATCTAGAAGACTTCTGGTAGTTGTATGGCGAGGAAGAAGATTAGTCTCTTCAACGCTGATATTCATATTTCCTACCCTGCATAAATCTGTCTCTCTCTCTGTCTCTCTCTGTCTCTCTCTGTCTCTCTCTCTCTCTCTCTCTCTGTCTGTCCATCCGTCTGTCTGTTTGTCTGTCTGTCTGTGTGTCTGTCTGTCTATCTGTCTGTCTGTCTGTGTGTCTGTCTGTCTGTCTGTCTGTCTATGAATGAGCACGGGATTCATTTTGTGGTCTCCAGTAACCAACGCAAACCGCCACACTAATCGTATGTATTATGCTAGCCAAACACGTCAAGATGTCATGTGTGTCACCTGCTCTACTCTATTGTTATCCTACCTTGTACATTCAATCCATCTCCCCCCTTTTTTTCTTTTATTTCTTTTCTTTTCTTTTCTTTTCTATATTTCTGTCCCAGTCACACTTGATCTCGTTCATAAGACTGAATTTACTGGTTCAGACATTATAAGAATGGGCGCGCATGATGAATCACACGCCCAAAAAAGCACTTACACACACACACACACACACACACACACACACACACACATACATACAGGCACACACAAACACACGCAT
>NW_004797471.1:676443-678005 GCF_000002075.1 Aplysia californica | reverse complement strand
GGGAGAGAGATAAGGAAGCCTAATCAAAACTTTAGAGAGGATTTGTGGAGCGCATGGCTTTGAGCATGAGGATGTGAGTATCTGAACTTGAGTTCGTGAGTGCTTGAGTTTGGGTATGCATACTTTCTTCTCTCCATCTATTTTTTTCTGTCTATTTATCTATCTGTCTATGTATCTAACTGTCTTTATCTATATGTCTTTACAAGCTCGAAAATTTACTTATTCCGAAAAGCACTATGCACCAATTAAAACTATAAAAGATAGTAAGTTATCAACAAAGGTTTTCTGTCCTTGAATTCCTCGTACTTGTTAGATTTCTTGAAACGTCTACATGGTTCACTTCTTCTAACCTACTCGCGCGTTAAAAAGTAGCACCGTCTCGCACTCGGAGATCTAAGGTCAATATTATTTAGCCTTCTATGTCCGTACGCTGGTCAGAACAACAAGGGAACAGTGACCCTCCAAATGTTGACCTAACCGAGAGTTATACACTACAGGTCAGCTACTTCGGATAAAGCCCCATTGTCCTCGATGTTGGACCAGCCGGCAAATTCTGATTGGTTAATTAGCTCCTTTTTAAAGAAATAAGATCAGCCGATCTGCACAAGAGTAGGTACGGTTTGTTTGACGCCATTTGACGGAAGAAATTGCTGTTACTAAATTGGTCATCGTTCAGCTTACAGAAATATTTCATGACATTTAAAATAAAAATCAAGACAAAATATTTACAACTTTAACACCACTGCTGTCCTCGACCTTTATTCACTAAGTAGGTTTAGTTTTCTGGTGGGTTTATTTTTTTCAAACTCCGAGTTGTATTAGTGGTGTGAAACAAACCAGATAGATAAATCATTAAGATTATCATTTGAATGAATTGAAAATCTCCACCTCCTAAGTGATCCAAGTTATGTAAAGCGGCGCAAAAGCATGAAAGAAATCTTAAAGAATTTTAATGAGAACAAAAAGAAGAAGGAATAAAAGCAGAGAACAAGCAGACGAAGAGCTAAAAGTTGTGTCAAAAAAGGAGATAGGGGAGGTGAAGTCTGAAATTGGGGAGGTGGGGGTATTTGATGAGAGTCGGGTTAGGGGAGAGGGTTTCTTGTAAAGAAAGCAGATGTCACGGACTACTAGGATGACGCTCTAACAGATTCCGGGCCGCAGTACACAGCAGCACGTCCACTTGCTATTTTCAGCAGCAGATCCACAGGACCCCTGAGAGAAAGTGACAGATTCGACGCCCAAATTGTCGAGGTTGCGATTCGTTCTTCTGACAAAAATAGACTCACGTCGAAAGACATGAGTTAGGTTTGAATTGGTCTTTAAGGAAGTGATCGTCCCGTAGAGCATTTTTTAACCCCTTAACTACACAAACCACAGACTTGGACACAGGTTTTATTTACTTTTGCGTGTTTGCACTCATGAATATTATTATGGGCACGTTCATACATATATATATATATATACATAGAGTATACACACACACACACACACACACACACACACACAAACACACACAGATGCACACACAAACATACACACAAACACACACACACAAACATGCA
>NW_004797471.1:669063-670090 GCF_000002075.1 Aplysia californica | reverse complement strand
GAGAGAGAGAGAGAGAGAGAGAGAGAGAGTAGGCATGGGACAAGACAGAATAAAGTTATGGCTCACACTAAGAACTATAGGGTAGGATTGGGGAATTCCCGAAGACCTTAAAAAGCGTAAGGGAGCTGACATTTTCGGCTGAGCGCCATTTTGGAGCCCCCGGGAGGCACAGTGCAATCAGCTCCTGAGATGAACCGGAAGAGAATAGGTCAAGGTAATTTGCATTGCCCTGAGAGGTCACAGGACGAGCTTGGTTGTCTCTTGTTATGTTGGAAAATGTGGTCAACAGTTATGTTGGGTTTTAGTTGGGTTTTTTTGTGTGAAGTTCTTCAACGATAAGTTAACAGAGTGTCTGTTTTGTGCATGTTTGAGTGTGCATGCCAGTGTCTGTATGTGTATGAGCGTCCGATTATGAGGGAGTGTGTGTGTGTGTGTGTGTGTGTGTGTGTGTGTATGTGTGTGTATGTCTTTTCTCACTACCACATTCTTACTTTCTGTCTTCTTATACATGCTTGTCGTTCTCTCTCTCTCTCAATCTCTCTCTTTCTCTCTCTCTCTCTCTCTTTCTCCCTCCCTCTCCCTCTCTTTCTCTCTTTCATAAAATCTTATAGCCCCCTCTCTCTATCTACCCCTCTCTCTGCCAATCCCACAAAACCAGCAAAAGCAACCACGAGGAGGTCCTCTGGCTGAAGGAGGGACATTCGTGATAATTCATTCAGTATCACCGACTGCACCGTTGAGCACCGCATCCTTTTGCGTCATTAAAACCTGGTGCAGAGACTTGTTTGCACAGTGCTGGATAGCAGCAGGAAAGACGGGAACATTTTAATCTAAAAGTCACGTCTGTTCTGTTTTGGATTTTTTTTTCAGCATGGCTGTAATAATATTCTCTTTTGTTTTTTGTTTTTTTCCTATGTGTAAATGTTTTTGCTGTGTGTGACCTGACCGCCTGTTTGTGCTCAGGTATATTATACGTGTTGGCGCAGAAAGAGAGAGGGGGAGAGAGAGGGGGGGAGAGAGAGAGAGA
>NW_004797471.1:666949-668131 GCF_000002075.1 Aplysia californica | reverse complement strand
GGAGAGAGAGAGAGAGAGAGGGAGAGAGAGAGAGAGAGAGAGAGAGAGAGAGAGAGAGAGAGAGAGAGAGAAATAACTTTGAAAAAGGAAGAGGGGAGAGGGGGAAGGGAGGAATGGAAGACAGCAATCGGAAAGAGAGCGACACAGACAGCCCCCCACCGAGACCGCGTGACAAACTCGGAAACAATTCTTTTAATATCGATTTTAATCGTATACGTTAACGCGGTTTCCCATTCTGGGCACTCCATCCGTAGCTTCAACGATCAAGCATAGCAACAAAGCCATACTTTTAAATCATTCTGCGCGTACTATGATGAAATATTCTATCTAAAACATTTGCGCATCGCAGGCGCGCAGATTGAACCTTTTAAATATGAGCGACATCAAAAAGAGTCATAAAAAGTACGACAGAAGGCCAGACAGGTCAAAGTGTTCGTATCGATTAGTCATATAATTTGGACGTACCGAATTGACCGTCTGTGGCTTTTTCCTCGGTTCTGATACAGAAATAAGGCGCATCGTTTCGAGAGTTGGTTAGAATAAAAATAGTAATACAATTTAATTTAAAAATAATGAAATAATAAAGTACTAATCGCCGTGCTGATAGTCATGGGTTCGAGACAATTTTTTAATGTGTAAAATTACGGGGAAAAAACACTGTAAAAAACGTGTGCATGCACTCACATTTCGCTCCTTGGTGGGATGTTTTGTCAAATGATACTATACATCATTCTAGCCTTCAATGGAATCAAAAATAAAAAAGATGGTGGTGAAAACAAGCCTACAGCTCAAAGTAAAGGTGAAAATCAAACAAAACTATTATAAGTCAACCATTCGTTGTATCAAGTTGTAACCATCTAAACCCGACGTCAAATTCTAGAGCCGGTTTACTAAAAAATGTATCACTATCGACACATTTACGCCAAATTTACCAATATCACAGCGGAAACTTTCGGTCTTCCGAGAGGGTCAAACTACATCAGTCTATTCTCACGTCATCGCTATTTATAGTTCTCTCCTCCGGCGTCCTAACTGGCAATGAAGGTTTTCCTTCCCCTCGCTGGCACATGAAAGAACGGCTGCTGGCGGGGAAGCTGATCGATACGGGATAGACTCTCTGTCTCTGTCTCCCCCTCTCTCTGTCTCTCTCTCTCTCTCTCTCTCTCTCTCTCTCTCTCTCTC
>NW_004797471.1:660443-662178 GCF_000002075.1 Aplysia californica | reverse complement strand
GGTGAGGATAAAGTGGTGTAATTGGGAAGTCACTCAATTCTTTGGGGATTTGGAAATGGTGGTTTGGGGGACGTCTAGGTAGAGGGAAATGCGTGCTCACGCATATGCGTGCAAGTACTAACCAACACGAAAGGAAGTAAATGGAGATGGGTAGTTGTATAAGAAGGATAGAGTGAGATGAAGAGAGAGAGAGAGAGAGAGAGAGAGAGAGAGAGAGAGGAATAGAAAGAAGAGAGGAAGATGAGGGGAAGGGGGGTTGGCGGTGTAGAGGTGAGTTTCCAACCAACCAAATGGGATTTGAAGCACCATAAGCAACTCACGTTCTCAGGTTGTAACTCTCATTGTGATATACCCACCTCCCACCCTTCCCACCCCCTCCACACACGCACACAACAAACCACAAGGACATACATACATACACACACACTTACACACAAACACACACACACGCACGCACACACACACACACACACACACACACACACACGCAGGCACACAGACATATTCACACACACACACACACAAATAGACAAGAGCACAACAAGAAAACAAACAATCAACAAGACTCTGAGAGTCACTCACTGCCTCTGGAAGTCGTCCAGCTGCTCCTCCAGCTGCCCCACCCGGAGCTGAAGCCTCGCCTTTTCCTTATTGGTTTCATCGATCAACTTGCGCGCCTCCTCCAACTCGGTCTCATACATCTGCTTGACCGCGCTCGTTTCCTTGCCCCAGTGCGATCTCAGCTGCTCCAGCTCGGAAGCCAGCTTCTTATTCTGCGCCTCGAGGAACCGAACCTTCTCGATGTAGTTCGCGAACCGCTCGTTGAGGTCTTGCAGATCCTTCTTCTCCCTCTCGCGATTGCTCTTGAAGCTGTTCACCCCCGTAGCGGTGACGTTGGCGGTATGTGGGATGAACCCACTGCTCATCTCCACCGTACGAGTGGTGCGGATGGGTGACGTAGGCATGGACGTGCGCATTATGGAAGACGCTCGGGGGGTGATGCTCGACTTGTAGTAGATAGAGTCGTCGTCCAAACCGCCCAGCGCGGAGCCGGACGAACTTGATGACGTAATCACGGTGCGTTTTTCCGTGACAGAAGTATTGCCAGGTATGGTGGTGCTCGACCGGATAAAAGACTGCGACATGGTGGCAACTTTTGGTGGCTCGACTAACCTCACGATATTATTGATGCTCTCGCAGTGTGAAATCTTTTTTTACTTCCCAAAAGAAATTCTTATTTCGGGCTGTACGATCAGAGTTTTTTTCCTCCTGGAATGTTCTTTGTGATCTTCAAACTTTCCAAGCGATGTTCTTCAATTACTATTTCAGAATCGTTTTTTAAGTACTTTTTGTTCATTAAGTTCAACTAAATGCTTTCAGGTGTCGGAAGGCTGGTTTTCTTGAACAAATAACCACTCCTTGCCTAAAAGGAAAATGCTGAGAATAACACCGCGGTCTCAAACGCTCAGAAAAGTGGTTTTCTACTCCACTAGATCGCGGCAAAAAAAAAGATCCATATCACAAAAGCGTTACCCCCCCTCGACGTGCACAATCACAAAAGAGAAAAGAAAATAGAAGAACCAACCACAAGACCGGGAAAAGATTAGTCAGACTGCCGAAGTACAGTCGACACCTGAGGGTCAGCCAAGTCTGACCCCTCGCAGTGGAGTTGGGTTGTTTTTTTTGGGGGGGGGTGAGGGGTTGGGGGAGGGGTGGAACGGGTGGAAGAGATAGA
>NW_004797471.1:656076-658840 GCF_000002075.1 Aplysia californica | reverse complement strand
AGAGAGAGAGAGAGAGAGAGAGAGAGAGACAGAGACAGAGAGAGAGAGAGAGAGAGAGAGACGAAGAAATAGAAACGCTCACCTATACCCACAAATACAAACCAACACAACTAACTCTCATTACACACACTACTCAACACACACACGTAAACATACACACAACAACAAGTTCAAAGTTCAAGGCAATAACTCAAGGTCATACAGAAGTATCCCTTCCCCAGGACAGAGCAAAGATGTCCGGCCATGACTAAACGGAGACAACGGGCACCCTACCCCCTACCCATCTCCCGCGGTCACAGAAGGCGGCGCTGGCCAGGTCAACCAGCTTGCCTATTACTATTACCTCCGCGCCACCTGGTGTGAACTTAATAAGGGTTAACTCCATAAACGCCGGCGATTTGAGCGGGAGAGCTGAGCTAGCCAGCATTGTTGAGGTCGGGGAGGCATATTTTGGTCTACAGGTTCAACCCCTTACTCAACAGTTGGGGTATTATTGTATATATGTGTATCATGTATAGCTGGACCCTGGCAGCATACCACAGAAGACTAATACTAGTATAGGTGTTCTGTACAGCATACCGACGCGTGTGGTGTGGGTTTGAGTTCATGAGAAATACCTTGACACAAATCGATGTTACGGTCGTTTTCATGTTGTTGTTGTTGTTGTTGTTGTTGTTGTTGTAGCGGTTGTTTTTGTTTTCGTTTTTGTTGTTGTTGTTGTTGTTGTTGTTGCAATTGTTGTTATCGTTGTTATTGTTATAAAGCTATACATTTCAGTTCCTCAGCACGATTGTTGATTGTGCTGTTATTGCTGTACTATTCTTTTAAAATTGTAGTCACAATCTTTTGCCACCTTTGGGAGTTAATTTAAAGAAATAAATTGAATTCTGAATCGTTTAACTTATTTACTCCGTTCAGATCCACAAGACTCCTTTTGAGTTTCAAAAGAAAGAAACAGAGAAGGAAAGAATGAAAGAAAGAAACATGCAACATGTCTTACTTTCTCAAAACACACTCCAAAGATATTCACAAATACGCACAAAAACATGGCGATACTTCTCGCGTATTTTTTCCTCCCCTTTCCATCTCATCGCTCTTCAATTGTATGATATGTAGATATGTAGATCAGCAAATTTGTATTCAATTTCTATTTTAATCGCATTGACATACAACCGGGGCCCACGCACGTCGCACAATGTTACGTCGCATCCGAGACCTCGCTCAGATTTCTGTGTTGTGCCCGGCCTCTCCCTTTTCCCGGCGCTAAAGATGTATGAGGCAGCGTGGTGAAATCAGGCGCTCGTCAAAATAATGAAATTTAAAAAAACAACCCCAAAACCCCCAGAAAAACACGGCATTTTTCTGGCCATAGGGTAATTTTTTTTCTTTTGCTCAACACTTTTAAAGTTTTTATGTGTAATTAGAAACACATGCCTGTGTGGATTTTACTGAAAACATCAGTAAATGGAACAAAAAAGAAAATTTCCACTTTAAAAAAAATAAAAATTACAATCTCGAGTTTTGGAAGTCACCAAACTTTGGCGGTCGTTTTCTCGCTAATGTTACCTCTGACACCAGGCGCACCCAACTTCCTTCTATTGCAGATATCTCGACTTCTTCTAGTCAAGATACATGATATTTTTTTTCCACCAAGTGCAAAACAAATGAACAAGCTCTAAGATGGTTGTACAATAACTCTACTATAAGCCCCAAAATTGACGAGCGCCTGGTTCCCCCGTGTCGTGACACATGTTACAACCTGAATGATCGCTGACGCGTAGCGAGCTGGAGGCCGGTCTAACCGGTAGTAGTCAGTAGTCATACATCACTCATAACTATGAGACAAATTAACCCTTTTGCGACGACAAGGCGCAAGTGGAGAGAACGGTAGTGTTAACACTTTTAAGACAATTGGAGTGAAGATTCGTGATCTTGCAAGACGATCCTATGGTAAGCGACAAGATCTACAAGTATTTTGAGGCGGTAGGGCTGAGATTTTGTTGACGCGCAAGAGAGGTTTCTAAGACACCAATAAAAACAAAGTATCTCCAAATCCTGCCTTCGGAAACAAACTAACTGGATTCACTTGCAAAAGGCTGGGGTTTGAGCCACGAGACGTCTCAAGAAAACCTCGTATCCGAAATATCTATAAGAGCTTTCGTGGCAAGTGAAGAGTTAAATTATGAATCCGATAAAAATCAAGTAAACAAAAGATTCTTCAATCTCCATAATAATGAAGACAAAGATGCGCCTAAGCTTTATTTTTTTCAGAAACGTCTCAGTGCGAAAAGATGAACTAAGACGCCGATCTAACCTTTCAAGATTCAGTCGGATGGATCCGTTGTTAGCATAGCCTTACCCCTGCACTCAACTTTAATAACATTCATCTTATAAACGCCTTTCATGAAGGAATTTAGCTACGTAAGCATAATTTATGTTATGGGATGGGCCTCCCGTCACGCACTGGTGCATTCAATGTAATTCTCATTTCATGTTGGCCGCTTGTGCCTTTTTTTTATCAGTTATTTTGTATTCAAGCACATGCCACGGTTGAAAAAGAAACAGCTATTTGATTGCAGTGTGATCTATGAATGCATGAAAGCCCGTTTACAGCACTAAAAGGTGAATTTTGAGCTGGAACCGCTAGGTAACATCCAACTCCGATATGAGAGCCATGATAACTATATAAACGGCCCACGTTCAAGAAAACCCTACAAACAGAGTCGAACCAGAGAGAGAAAGAAAAAGAGAGAGAGAGAGAGAC
>NW_004797471.1:654586-655620 GCF_000002075.1 Aplysia californica | reverse complement strand
AGAAGAAGAAGAAGAAGAAGAAGAAGAAGAAGAAGAAGAAGAAGAAGAAGAAGAAGAAGAAGAAGAAGAAGAAGAAGAAGAAGAAGAAAAATAACTAGAGCTGTGCCGATCGATGAAGGGGCAAACATTCAGGAATAGTAAAACATGCAAAGCAAGAAGGGAAGGTGTCGTGTGACCATCAACGTACGCGGTACTCTGTAAAAGGACACCAGTATGCATGTATACAGAAACACTCCATATCGTAAAGGACTTTATTGTCGGGGTGCTGATGTCAGCGAGAAATTCAAATTACTTTTGATGAGCATTTTGTTTTTCATTTTATTTAGGAAATTGCAAAAAAAATAATAAACCCTTCCCCCAAAAAAATAATTTTTAAAGAAAAAAAAAAAGAAGAAAAGTAACAAAAAGGGGATGGGACGGGGTTAGAATTGGAACGCGTAAGCAAAATTCTGTCGTAGAGTTTTGTATACATTTTTTGTTCCCCGAGAAAAAAGTCATGAGTTCCCTTTTAAGTATTTTTTTCCCGGCTATCCAACATGATGGGGGGACGGAAAATTGTGCAGGTCTTACCCTGTTATGTAACGGATTACTCAATCCGCCGCCGTCCTATGGATGGTAAAGAAGGCCTGTATGGCATTGGAAGTAAACTTACTCTTTTTAAACGGTTAACAATCAGTTTTGCATTATAATACACATTTTGAAATGGTTAGAATTCTTTTACCATGAGCTGTCATTACGTTGTGGAGGTAAAATGCATTTTATTTTCGTTTCTATGCTCCACTTTACTTTTTAAACTTTGTTTTTCCGCACTTTTCATATTCGTTGACAAGTTTCCTATTGTTGACATGGCAACAGATGCTGCGAGGGACACCACCTGTCAGTCTAAAGCCACCATTCATCCATCAAGAGGACTGTCGTCAGGGAAATATTAGTCTGTGTGTTTACTGACGCCCACATAATCCTAGGTCAGCGACACCGCAATACACTCCTAGTGCGGTGGAGTAGGGTTGGACGGGAAAAGGAGGTTGGGGGGG
>NW_004797471.1:651767-653926 GCF_000002075.1 Aplysia californica | reverse complement strand
GGGGCGGAAAGCAAACGATACCACGTCATAATGCAACACGATCCTCTCGGTAAATCGAAAGTGCTGCCTGTTGACCAGAGCAGACAACTGTAAGATTCGAACTGCAGGCCTACACCTTGAACACAACAAGCGAACGGAAATTGAAATCCAGCACTCTAAACAAACTCAGGCCATAAGACACATGATCCAAACCCTCACTGTGCGAATAAGACGAATGCTGACACATGAAGAAACACCCGTATTAATCAAAAGACGACAGTCGGCCAACGTAGGGGAATAAGGTGCAGATCTAGAGCTACCTGGGACCATAAAAACGGGACCATCAAAAGGACCGCTATGAAAAGACGAAAACGGAGGACAGTTGCAATGCAGAGTGCTGTGCTGAGATGTGCACGAATTCACTGCCAAGCTCCTCGCAACACCGCAACACTGCCTGCCGGTTTCGATTATATTTTTTAAAGCTTGCACGGGCGCAGTACCTGGACGTTTACAACATATTATAGTCTACCGCCAGAAATAGTTTTATGACTAATATTAATTTATTTCAAACAAGAAAAAACTAGAATAATATTAGTTCTCTATAGTTGTCGTGAGAGAAACGCGTACGCGCGTGCATACAGACACACAAACACACGCCCGTAAAGTGCACACCTGGTATGGTCGAGCTTCTGTCCCCGACTGAACGTCGATCGAGCGCGCGTAAGGGTTACATTCTGACGCACGCATACACACACACACACACACACAGACACACACACGGGCATGGCTCGTAGCACACACAACAGAGGAAGAACGCCGGCGTGTGGGCTGACGGTATGGTGAATATAGCTGGCTCTACGTGGAAAACACAAACTATTGATCGAGCCAGAAGAATGGCAATGAGGGGCGAAAAAGGATTTAACCCCGGCCGCTTGCTGTTTAGTGTTTAGGAGCGGCGCCCTTCTTCGGGTAGATAAACAGTGCACTTTGGTGCAGTGTGCATGTCCCGAACGCCACTAGATCTAGGTCACGGTGAGACTGCAGTAGCATAACCTACTTTGTATGCAGTCTACCCATGGAGGGGATTGATAATTCTAAAGAATGAGTACCTTGTTGCCTCTTACTGTATAAAAGTACTTGGAGGAGGGTCTTAGTTTTGAATCTATAAAGGACACAGCTGGACTGAGCTGGAGGTTAAAGTCCTTGACAGAGGAAGATAAGCGTTTGTGGAGGCCTATACTCTGGCAAAGGGCGAGAAATGCTGATGACGATGATGAGTATGCCTATGCTAGCCTAATGGTAAAAGATTTAAAGTTATTTAAAAAGACAAAGCAAGACTTACGAGAACAAAGAAAAAGTCGTATCGTTCTGCTTGAGTAGAAACGACAATGTAGATATTCCATTCTTGCTCAGGGGCTATCATTTTAGTAATGTTTCATGCCTATTTGAGCACGGCTTGGTCATAAAAAAGATCGTTTTACCGCTTGCCTCCGATAGAAGTATGCACGGGTCTAGACACAACCCTTTTAATCAGAAGATATCTTTTTTCAAGCTGTTGAGCTGCCGGAACAAAACGTACCTTTTGTCTCCTGTTTAAGGCATGGAGACAGCTAAAGAATAGATACTCTTGTAGAGGCTGAAACAGTTGCTGGCAGCCACAGAACTCAAAGGAGTTTAGTCAACTTTTTGGAACAGTTAGAATCTAAGAGCAGGCGATCAAGAGGGTTCGATAAGTCTTACAAAGAGTTATAGGAAATGCAAGTAGATCTACATATCAAAGTACATTTAGAGAAAATATTTTTTTCTGTTTCTATTTTAGAAGTTAAGACACAGACAAAACTGTCGATTGCCAAATGCTAGGCTGTTGTCAGCTGATGAATAGTGGGAGGTGTCCTTCTTGGGATTTATGTTCAATTTCATGAAAGGGCGAGGTTCGGAAAGACAAAAATGTTTCTAGGTTGAACTGACCGAGGAAATGTGTTTGTCTTTTCCCTCCGTATACATTCCAGCCGTTCCCCTTGCCCCATATGAAAGAAAACCCTTTTGGCGATTAGATTCAGCGGCCTTTTCTGTCTGTCATGACGACAACAAAAGAAAGGCAAATATTCTTCTAGTTCATCTTTTCTTTTGCTTAACACTAAGAAAAAAATATGTTTGCGCTGTTTTCATACCACCCCCCC
>NW_004797471.1:650184-651667 GCF_000002075.1 Aplysia californica | reverse complement strand
CCGAATTCGCCTTTCAAAATTGTATCTTTCTTCACTCTAACACTGGTTTATTCAAGAGGAATGGAAGAGGCTGGTGGTTGCTGAGGACTCTAGTCTGTTATTTCTACTTTTCTTAAGTACTGTGACTTTCATTAGCAGAATCAACCCATGTCATTATCATAATATTATCGTACACAAACGTTATAAGGAGCAATGCAATGTTTGTTGTCACGAAACGCAAAAGCGCAGACCGTGTTTAATCGTTTGTTTTTAACTGTAACTAAATGGGAGCTGGGCATGAGCTGTATCTTGTTGGCGAAGAAAAAGCAGGGTTGACGAAGGAAGAGGTGGCATATATTCTACAAAACAAAAACATTTGGCCACGTGTCCCATAGAGGAAGTCATGTTGACGTTTTATTTACATGGAGCTAGCACTTTGAAGCCATGCATACCTTCGTGTCATACACCAGTTATACAGAATTAGTCATGACATTTTCAGTATAAGTATGACTGGTGGCTTGTCTCCTCGGGTGTCTGGTAAGCACCGGATGCAATAGGCTGGAGAAGGGTGCAATAACCAAAGATATTGCTGAATTTCTCTAACTAGGAGGATCCACGCCATTCAAAATTCAAGGCCTACATTTGTCAAGAGCCAACAATATAATTATGACATGTATTTGCCTTTTTTGCCTCTAATTTTTTTTAAATACTGTTTTGACGTTTCTTGTAGTTTAAAAAGCAGTCTAACAGAGCCTGACACAAAACATCTAGTTAATATATTGGCAGGATGGGATTACAATGCCCCCAACAAGTGATGACGCCACAAGCCCCCTTCACCACATTATGTGATGAGGTCGTGACACTGTCGGAATCTGACCTCGCCGAGCTCTTCGATCCGACACCGGCCGTAATTGTTCTCCAGGTAAACCCTCGACCGTTGCGAGAACCGTCTGCCCTGCATCGATCGATCGTGGCGCGGCAGATGATCGGGTATTGGACGCGATCAAACGGTTCGATATGTCAACACCGCCCCGGCATACCAGAGGAGCAGACGTGCTCCACAGCGGATTTCTGTGCTCACTGCGGGCCCCGGGGTTGGGCAAACGTGCCGTTAGTGTTTGGGGCGGGTTGGACAAGTACCAAATTACTTGTTATGGTAATTTCTCTCCTATCAAACTTCTTTTTGATTACTTTCATAACAACAGAAATATCAGGAATGAAGGCGACACTAAACAGGGAAGAGGAAAAGGAAAATCTAAGTCATCGCCCTGACAAATTCTCCCGTATTTTTTCCTGGTACTGCAAGGCGTAATAAATAGAAAATGGATGTGATAATTAATCATTGTCGTCTAGCAGTCTCTTATGGAAAACGGAAATCCCTGCCTCAAGCCAGCAGACTCACTTTTCATTAAAATGGTTTTAAATTGAAAAATAAACAAAAGCAAAAAACCCCCAAAACAACCCCAAATCCCATCAAAAATAAAACATTAACATTGTGGGGGGG
>NW_004797471.1:648687-650002 GCF_000002075.1 Aplysia californica | reverse complement strand
GCGACGCTATTAAACTTTAGATATTTGAGTCAAATAAGTGCAAAGCGACAAACTCGACAGTTTAATAATAAGAAAGATAATAATATTATAATACTCCTTGGCCAAGTTTCACCTCCGGCCAGGTAAACAAACAAAAAATCGGCCAAGTCCCAGCAGAATAATGCATGAGTTGGCATGCTCCGATGTCATTGTTTCTTTTTTTTTTTTTTTTTTTTCATGCGGTCAGATAAAGAGTAGAGTTGAGTCGTTGAGGCAAAGCGGAGACAGCTGTCTGCCGTGACTAATAACAACAACAACGGGTTAACTGGTACTCTTTGTATGTGCTTTTGGCATGCATAAACACAAATCTAACAAGTATTCTCGCATTTGCATTTTGACACGCCCTTTAAAAAAATAAAAAATCAATGATCGTTGAAAGTACATGTCGTATAAGTTGGCACATTTTCAAAGTGTGAGCTAGGAAAAAAAACAACAACAAAAAAACTAGCAACAACAACAACATCAACCCCAAAACAATCAGATAAACGGCCGATCATATGCGAAGTAATGATGGGAAACTGAACAGTCAACGGTGAAACAAGTCAAGGAGCATGTTGTGAATCAGTTGGATCTATCTATGTGGCAGGTGTGCGGCTTAGCTTCATGTGAAGAGGAAAGGGAAGGGTAGATGAGGAGGGGGGGGGGGGGGCATTGCTTGTATACCTGGCAGAAAAAAAATACTATACAAATTCATCTATATGGTGATTTTGGATCGATATCATGTGGGTTTGAACTGTCAGTGCAATATATTAAAGTGTTTATTTGTTGTTCTTTTTAGTTCTTACTCAGTCTATTCCGCATTAATCCTAGATAGATAGATAGATAGATAGATAGATAGATAGATAGATAGATAGATAGATAGATAGATAGATAGATAGATAGATAGATAGATAGATAGACCTCATGGGAGGGAAGGTAGTTCGGAAGATAGGTAGGTAGTTACGCAGATAAACAGAATGTTTGATGACTGAAAAGAAGAACTGATAATGGAAGGATAGAATTAATGGAAGCCACTGGGCCAGATGACCTGAGCTGAATCCTTATGTCGATAGATATACAAAACAATTCGCAGCTGTGTACTTCTTATACACTAACAAAGGGGCCTGGTATGGGATCATGAATATTCATAAAGTGACATCTAACACCGCACTATAGGCTGGGCTAGCTTTCGACACCATGTGAGTCATGGATTTTCACAAAGTTGTTAAAGTTATTAAGGCTGCTAATAGGGCATCTACCTGGATGGCAATACGACAGAGAGAGAGAGAGAGAGAGT
>NW_004797471.1:647615-648552 GCF_000002075.1 Aplysia californica | reverse complement strand
GGGGATCAGAATAGTGGCTCTGGGCGGACGACATCACCTCGACTTTACAGGAAACTCTCTCTCGTCTCAGAAAACAATCTAACCTCTGCCAGACAATAAATCATGAGCGATCTGAAGACTTTTATGGCCTCAAAACACCATATGAATGAACGGTGGAACGAAAACCAAGTGGGACCATAATTACCACTACACATTCCTCCAACTTAAGCACACGCTAAATAAAAAGGTCCACAGATATTTTCGGCATAAATCAGTGAAAGGTTTAAAATCTGAAACTGACATAGATCTAGGCAGAAAAAAGAAACAGATAGATGCCAGAAAGGGTTCTGTTCTAGATATTGGACATGCCTTTTCGAGATATATGGAAATATTTCTAGAAACCTTTAACTCTAACAGTGCCAAGGAAAACATAACCACGAAAGCTTGCTTTCCAAATAAACTTAATGCATCTTCAGCAGGCTGTCTTTAAAAAAAATTATGCCGCTAAAGGAACTGAATTGTAAGGAAAACTGCGCTTTGTAAAACCTGAGCCTGAGCTTATATCCACTTCGAAATAGTTTGCACAGTTTGCTAAGATCACGGAACACCACAGTCTAGATAATAATATGAGTAGATCTAGAAGATACTAGTACTTCGCAATGATTTATGGTACTACCTCAATCTGAAGCACGTAAAAAAAAAATCGCCACCGATAAGATCAAACCAGCGAAACCAAAGTGAAAATGCAAGGGAGGCGAAAATGCCTGTCAGAAAAGTTGTTGACGGTGGTTCTTCTCGCGGGAGAGTGCGACAGTACAGACGATGAATACCCAAGATGAGGGTAGGACGGGCTGGAGAAAGAGGAGAGGAAAGAGGAGGAGGAGAAGGAGGGCGAGGTGGAGAGAAAGATGGGAGGGGTGGGGTGGGGTGGGGGTGGTAGAAGGCGGGGCGCAGCAGC
>NW_004797471.1:644728-647492 GCF_000002075.1 Aplysia californica | reverse complement strand
TATACATATACATATACATATACATATGTGTGTGTTTGTGTGTGGGTGTGTGTGTTTGTGTGTGTATGTATGTGTTTGTGTGTATTTTAAAAAAAAGCATATTTCCAAATGTCACACAGAAAGATAGACAGACGGACACAGCCAGGCGCTTTCGGAGACGGAGAGACGGGAGATGAAGTGAAAACTGCGGGAGATAACTCCAGGGGATCCAGACAAGCGGCTGAAAGAGGAAACCAATTGCATCATGGGTCTGTGAAATTGAGAGCGATGAAGAACTGTGTCATGAAGACCTGGATGACAATGGGGGGAGCTTCAGACCTTTGTGTCAACAGAGAGGAGGGAGAGGGAGAGAGAGAGAGAGAGAGAGAGAGAGAGAGAGAGAGAGAGAGAGAGAGAGAGAGAGAGAGAGAGGGGGGGGCTGTATCCGAGTTCACGACCTTTAGATCCATTGAACAAATTGTATCGACAGGGATCGACTTATCAAAGTGGACCCAAAAGCTTGTGGCACAGGCTAATTATATAACAAACTTCTCACGGAAAGTTCCAAGGGCTGACTCATATTAGATACATACTACGTGTATTATGCAAAAACACATAAACTAAGCGCGTGCTAAAAATAAGTTTTATATTAGACAATATATATACATGAGAGGGGGGTAGGGGGTAGGAGAGAGATTAGATAGATAGACAGATAGACAGACAGATAGATAGATAGATAGATAGATAGATAGAGAGAGAGAGAGAGAGAGAGAGAGAGAGAGAGAAGGCGAGAGAAATATCTCGCAAAGAGGAAAAAATACGAAAGAGTAAAAAGAGCAAAGGTCATGCGGAAACTAGAGAACAAATGAAGAGAAGGGAGAAGGTCCTCCAAGAGCCCAGATCGAATGGGTCCCGCTAATCCGGTTGATTAGAGGAAAGTGCAAGAAGTCCAGGCGCCTTTGTAATCAATTGAGTTGAGTTCTTCCTTCCCTTTTTATGGGTGTCTTCCTTTATCCAGCATCAAGAATGAGTAGCTGTTCCTGCAAGGGGAGGCTACGTTGCACTGCATCACCCGCGCCCCTCAAGGCAACTTGCAGGATTGAAATGACAGGATTTAACACAATGGAAACGGAGGAAGTAAGAATGTATTAATCCTCGGAAAGGACAGTGAAGGTCAAAGTCTGCGGTTGAACAAAAATGGGAGCTGCAGTATTCTTTAAAAAAACAACAACAACAACCCAACAACTCAAGCTTACCGATCGAAACGATGTATATAACGGCTGTCTTATTGTGCAGTATTGGAGAATCATTTTATACTTTGCAGGTTTTCTTTCTTGCCTACGTGTTCTACGACGTTTGAGCTGTCTGTCTATTGGTCTCCTTCCTTCCTTTCCTGAAGTGTGCGGAAGAGAACTGCTGGTATATGAACGCTTCCTATTTGGAG
Source organism: Aplysia californica (assembly GCF_000002075.1). Lineage (NCBI taxonomy): Eukaryota > Metazoa > Mollusca > Gastropoda > Aplysiida > Aplysiidae > Aplysia > Aplysia californica. The sequence goes on along the minus strand of NW_004797471.1, from coordinate 646,069 downwards.
TAAGCTGACTGCGCTCGTCCCATTTGGCTGAAACGTTTACCCCATGGGTAATTGTTCTTTGCCTTTTTTCTATCCTTCTTCCGTTTTCTTTACACAGATTAATTGTGATTCGTAGAACGCTGTACGGTATATAAAAACAATAAAAGTAAGAAATCGTCTATTTTAAGAAAGCACTCGGTATTGATGAAGTATGTGTTGATCATATAGCGAAATGAACAAAAAGTAAGAAAAGCAACTAACAATTACAATGCAACATCATCATAGATTCGAGAGCTCCTATTGAAAACGTTTTTGTTTGGTCTATTTTTTTAAATACCATAGACTCTCAGCCTCAAACCAAAAGGAACCTCGACTGACAGAAAATAAGAACTTTGGGAGCAAAAAAAGCCAGCAACCAATCACCCCATAACACCTACGCAAGACCGCTTCTAAGAAGCCTTCACACTCAGGAGAAAGTTTAATGCCAGTAATTTTGCCCCGCGTTCCACAACAATCTATTCACTGCGCCTACAAAATCTGTCGATGCCAGATTCAGCGTTTCTCCCGTAATTTTGGCCGCTTTTCTCGGAGAAAGATATACAACTATGGCGGGTAAATTTTCTGTGAGAGAGCAGTGTTGAATCTGTGTTTGATGAAATTGGCTTGCTTTTTGCAGGTGTGTGAAACTGAACAGGAACAAATAATCTGGGGGATTCTGCACCAGACACATAGATCACCATGATGGATTATCGTTTGCTCCACTCTATCAGCCCTCGTAATACAAGCTTGGCCAACCGGGCAAGCTCTAAACAGACAGCATTTTTTTCTCGATTTTCTAATCTAAAATAAGCTACGGCATAAAATCCTGGCCAATTCTCTTACTTTGGGAACTGGACATTCAAAACTGGAAAAGGAATGGAATCGGCAACGGCCATCTGGAGGCCAGTGTTCGTTTTTTAAATCAATTATTAAAAAAAACCCACTTTCGTTTCTTTATCATTAAAGCTATTAATTTATATTCCTACTTTATAGAATAGCTGGAACTTCCGTCAATTAATTGATTCATTCATTTGGAAAGTGTTTTTTGAGTCCTCGATGCTCTTCTTTTTCTCAACTTCGTCTTTCGGGATAAAAGCCGAGTTTAAGAAAGATTAACGCTGAAGAAAACAGTACGTTACATTAAAGACTTAAGATTGGTAATTTTCAATAAGAAGAGAAGAGAGGATGACGAGCCGTAAGGGGAAATGGGATAGGTAGTAATACAAGCAGGAACAGTCATCTAAATTATAGAAGCTGTTCAAAAAGAGAGTCCTCTCGTCAGACACACACACACACACACACACACACACACACACACACACA
>NW_004797471.1:642708-644247 GCF_000002075.1 Aplysia californica | reverse complement strand
ATCTATCTATCTATCTATCTATCTATCGATCTATCTATCTATCTATCTATCTATCTATCTATCTATCTATCTATCTATCTATCTATCTATCTTTCGCTCTTTCCTTACATGCTCATTTCTTTGAATTATTTGCCTATTTATCTCTCTCCTCTTTGTAAAGTGGTCGTTGTCTAAAAGTATAGATCTCTAAAAAGGAAGAAGAAAGCCTTACAAATGTCTTAAAAAATTTTTTTTTTGCTTCTTGAAAACGAGAAAGCAGTTGGCCTAAACTAGAGCTTCAAATAGTTTATTGCGCGATGAAGACAATGCATGCTTTACTACAGTGTTCTCAGATTTTGAATGTTCTGTTGTTTAGCTCCAGGAAACAGTCCGCACTAGTGTAGTTTAGAGCTCTCCATATTACCCTAACGTAATAATATTCATTTTGTCAGGACTGTTATGTAGTTAATAACGTCTTTCATGACAGTCACATCATCATCGTGCTCTTGGGGCGGGTTACTGAAATAATACGTCTATCAGTTTCAAGGTTATTTGGTACCATCGAGAACACATAGGCTGATGACGCAAGCTTTCCAGGGGGTCACCAAAAACAGTAGGCGCTCCATGGGGCCACCTGGGAAATCAGCAGGCACGAGCCTTCTTGTCCGGAAAAGGGACGTAATTGGATACGTACTCGATCAATATTTCATGGTTGTCGCCACAAAAGAAGTCGCAATTTTACATGCCTTTAACACAATGCTTACTTACGAGTGTGATCTACGCTCAGGTACGGGGTAAGAGAAGTTGCGCGGAATGCCTACTATACTGCTTCATCTGCACGGTTCATTTACAATATTGTCAACGTTTTGTTGCTGTTTCTGCTAACGTTATTTTGCTGCCTCTGTTGTTGTTGTTTTTTTGTTTGTTTTTGTTTGTTTGAGGTGTTTTCGATGTTGTCGATGATATGGTTGTTGTTGTTGTTGATGTTGTTGCTGTTGTTGATGTTGTTGTTGTTGTTGTTGTTGTCATTGTTGTCGTCGTCGTCGTCGTCGTTGTTGTTTCTGTTTGTTCTTGTTGATGTTGTGTGGTTAGAATTTCAGGAGACATATAATGGTGGATTTAGAATGTCTTACTTGCTAACTTTTAAAAAGGTAATGGGTGACAATAAAGGTCGAAGAAATATTTTGTTTTTACACAGTAAAAATCTAAATGCGAACATCTCCTGGGCGGAACGAACCCAACCAAGAAAGTATAACGAAACATTGAGCAAAACTGGAGTCGGAATCGACTTCATCCTGTTTTACTTGAATCTCTTAAAGAAACTATTGGACAGACACTGTCGGTATGGACGGGTTTGTTTTTCGCGGTCAGATCTGGAGGTGCTCGCTTGACCAGTCGAGCGTCATGATAACGTCGTTTTGTCTGATGTCCGTGCCCATGTCGGGGAACGCTGCCGAACAAGCCATGTCACATTGCGCGGACCGTTAGTGTAGATTGAGTCAGTGGCAACTTGGGCTCTGTCTAGGCTGCGGTTGTTATATATGCTTGTTCAGCCCCCCC
>NW_004797471.1:637702-638714 GCF_000002075.1 Aplysia californica | reverse complement strand
CTATCTATCTATCTATCTATCTATCTATCTATCTATCTATCTATCTATCTATCTAATGGTGAATCAGTAGTTAAGATCAGTAATTATACATACCAAGCATACCTATCCAGCTCCTTGCATCATGTACAAAGACAACATCTTCCAGCACCACACATGTCCTTTCCTTTCACAGCATCGTTTATCTGTTTGCTGCATTTCACAGCACCATCTTTGCCTTTGCATTTCTGAGCTCCACTTGTTTCCTTGCATTTCACGGCACCATCTTTGCCATTGCATTTCTGAGCTCCACTTGTTTCCTTGCATTTCACAGCACCATCTTTGCCATTGCATTTCTGAGCTCCTCAGGTTTCATTGCATTTCACAGCATCATCTTTGTTCTTATATTTTTACAACACCACCTACATGTATTATGTCCTTGCATTTCATAGCACTACCTACATCATTGCAATTCACAGCACCATGTATGTCCTTGCATTTTACAATATCCCCTCTGTCTTTTCATTTCAGGGCTCCTCTGATGTCTTCTATTTCAGGGCACCGATGTCCTTGAATTTCAAGGCACCGCCTATCTCTTTGCAATTCACACCACCACGTTTGCTGTTGCATCTCGGATCACCACCTATGTCTTCGCATTTCATAGCACACCTACTCCTTCAACGTGATTGCCCAGAGAAATACTTGTGTGTAATCTTTCCACTTGTAGTTGACAGTTATAACTGGAGAGTTAGCTCTGACAGAATATGAGTTACCGTTGTCCATTTTTTTTCCTCGATAGCAACATGAGACATTTTCTTGAGAATGATTTGAACTCATTTGACATTGCGACCTGGCAATCTAGGAAACGTGTAATGTCCTTGTGTTCAAGGGTTAGGGTCAGAAGACCAGACGGAGTAGAACTACATTTCTCTCCAAATAATTCCAGTCGGGTTCTAGTCTAACCGATACAGAATTATTTATATTAAAATCATATCGACTATTGAGGTGACCTACGGTGCAGGCATTACCCCCCCCC
>NW_004797471.1:635622-636697 GCF_000002075.1 Aplysia californica | reverse complement strand
GGGGAGAGAGAGAGAGAGAGAGAGAGAGAGAGAGAGAGAGAGAGAGAGAGGGGGGGAGAGGGAGAGAGAGAGAGAGAGTCAGAGAGACAGAGACGGACATAGAAAAAGAGACAGAGAAAGAGACAAAGAAAATGAGATAAACCACCGAGAAAGAGAGAGAGAGACGGGGTAATTGAAGATTGGATAGGACAGAAAAAAGCGACAAAGATAAGCAGAGAGAGTCCGATAGTGTAAGAAAGAGAGAAATGCGGCGTCTTTGATACAAGTTGTTTTTCCTCATAAAAGCTTTTTACCATCCGTGGCAATAGATGACTTTCTCTTCCCCATCTAACTCCGTAACAGGGCACGCCCATCAATACCCTCAAGGGAAGTAACCGACTATCCCTAAACCCCGAAAGTGTCTCCTCTTGACGTTTGTTTTTATCCCAGTTATGTCCCTTATCCCCTTGGAGGCAGTTGCAAGACTGCTACTTCTTTTTTTCTGTTAATAAAAGAGGACAAGGGCAGGGGGACAGGAGATCTTAAGAGGTACGAAAGTACATTTCTGTTCGAGCGAAAAGGAGACATAGTTTTGCAAACTGTACCCATTGTAAGAATGATTTTGGTGGCTTTCCAGTTTCCCTTCAAAAGACAAGCAAAGGGTCAGAAAAAAAGAGTAAAAACGTGATGGTTATAGACAGAAAACACCCCGAAATCAATGGTGTCAAATAAGCACACTTATATTTACTAAAAAGACAACAGTAGACATTTGAAAAGCGACAGAAGTTGTGATATGACTATCCAAAAGAATGATGAAAAGATAGCAGAAAGCCGAGGCTGATGGATAGACAGATGGAATGGGATGAGGTAACGAACCGGAAAGGAAAAGCTCAACGGAAGGAAGGAGCAAGGGGAGAGAATTATGGCCTTCCCGCTAGGGGGCGCTACAGGTTTGACAGCTCCGAGTCGATTGGCTTGTCTGGGTCTTGCCGCCCTGGATGAGCTAATGAACAGCGCGGGGTGTCTGACTACCGGTGAGTATTTGACAGTCTGAGTGAGATGCAGGGGAAGAGTAGGGAGTGAGTGAGAGAGAGAG
>NW_004797471.1:630238-633354 GCF_000002075.1 Aplysia californica | reverse complement strand
GGGGAGGAAAAGACATAATTTTCTCACCTTCAGCTGTTCCAACTCAGAGCTGAGCTTGCGGTTCTGGGCCTCGAGGAATCGAACCTTCTCGATGTAGTTGGCGAAACGCTCGTTGAGGTCCTGCATGTCCTTCTTCTCTCTCTCGCGGGTGGACTTGACGCTGGTGACGCCAGTGTGGGAGACATTGCCGAAGCCAGAGGGCAACATGCCTAAGGACAACAGAAGACCAAATGTTAGAGTACAGGTATATACATTTTACATCATTGCACAGATCTGACGGACCAGCATAGAATAGAGTAGATGTCATACAACTGGAATGGAACAACAGGTCTGGAAGAACAGAAAACTAATCAGATACATTATGAACAAGACGAGACTGAGTTAACAACAAAAACAACAACAACCAAAAGCCTTCTCTCAAGATTTTAATCACCTCGTTCCACCAACCCTAAGCCATATTATATTGTCCATGGTGTTGGGTACTTTTATCCTGCTTGTAAGTGCCAACTTGAACAGTGCGATTTTTCTTCAGACACAGGAGTACTTGTTTTATCATATTTCATAGTAAGAACAAAAATTGTTGATCAAAACGGATTTTGAATAGCTTTGCTGAGAGACACAGTTATATTATTCGTTAAAATTTCTCTACTCCTCCGATATTGTAGTCTCTATAAGCAGAGCTTATTACAAGTCTTTTTTTTAGTTTGTTTTTTGTTTACGATCATACGATTTCCATGGTCTTTTTTATTTTGTAGGCTTGTGTACATTCCGTATTTTTAAAAACAGGAATATATGAGACCTTGCTCTTTGAAACTTAAAGAGTTAACTTTGGAACATTCTCTTATGTCCACATAATATCAGTGTGGAAGAGTAGAATATCAGAAAATTTGGATTTTGTTTTAGACAGTATTGATCTAATTTGTATTGTAAGTCAATGGAATAAAAACGATCTATTCTTTGAGTGTTGATTTGCTTTCTAAGAGTATGAACCAGATAATCCAAAATAATGCGACTACTAGCAGTATGATGTTCTTGCTCTTGACATCTAACGGCATGTCGGTCTAAATGTACGGCAAGCACTTGGTCTCTCATCAGTTCACGGTTGTTATTTTAAAGTAAATATTAAACTAAAAATTTGGTATCTGGTTCGAGCCCTGCTCTGATTAGGACCCCGCAGTTCATGTTAAGGGAAAGTCCTTGAGCTCAACGAAAAAGAGAGGAAGGTGTCTTTAAGACAAAGGGAAGGAATTAATTGAGTTTGTTGCTTGGGTATTAAGTCAGAGGTGCTTTTCTTGTGACTATCAGTAGAAGTGATAGGCAGATTGGTATGCCTTCACCCACCCCAAATTTCTGTTCATCCCGCTTTGTACTGTGACGTCATTCAAGAAGTGGGAGTTCCAAATTAAACGTCAATCCCCGATAGGTCCTAGCCAAGTGCTTAAAGAAAACTCCCCACTAAGGAACCCAAATTTAGATTTATTTTCCGCCGCTATGAGACTATGACCCGAGTCTCCTGCACCGCATATTATCATAATGCTGACTCAGCTATCGGTGCTGTTGACCGTCTGCAGTCAGAGGTAAACAAATTTTCTTTTGGCAGAAGTAGAGACACATTCTTTTTTTTCTAACCTATTGAAATCATGTTTCCGAAGAAGTGCAAAATTCTTCAGAGTCCAAACGACTTTATCTGACTCCCTGCTGGTAGAAGTACCACTTCGTGGGGTACCAAATGAACTTGAAAGGAACAACTGCTCGACTCATGGGCTCTACCCTTGGCATGCGCAGCAAACAACCCGCCTCGCCCTTACGGAGTGCCTGGCCCCAATTGTCTCCACTTGGGGGCCGCCTTAGTCTATATAGGGGAAACCCAAAGCACGTGACCTTTTCGGAGATTCCCGTGCCGACGTCGATCCAGGATTAGCGCGGATGTGCGAAAAAGGATACCTCGTACGGGCTTTCGCAATTTGCTCTGAAGTAGAAGGTAATTTAAGGTGAAAGCTTTGTCTTGGAATTTCGTACTCAAGCACACCTGTTCTTACCGAGGGCAGGGCAGCTGCAAAAGCAAAACTGTGATACTCAACTGTTTTGCAGTGTCATCATTTTTTCCACATTTCGGGTGTTTAAAACGTTAGTCATTTTTTAGCGGCATTTTTGTTAACATGGGCATTTGGTTTGTTTGTTTGTCACATCAAAGGAAAGCACTTGTACTAATGAGAACTGCAATAGCACAATGACTATTTTGACCTAGAATAAGGATACATTAATAAGTAAATAAATTAGCGCACACAACCACCCAAAACAGCGGGCCGTATGCGCTCAAAAATGTACATTACATTTTAAAACAAACTGCAAGAAAAATGGTATTGAAACATTTATAATTTATGTTTTAAAAATTTAATCACCCATCCGTCTCCATCAAACCGATTTGACGTACCTGAGGAAATTTCAACGGTCCTCTTGTAGCTTCCTCCACCGCTGCCGCTTCCGATCACCCCAGAAAGAGAGGATGAGTGCCCAACTTGGTTGTTGCGGGGGTGGATGCTAGACTTGTAGTAGAAGTCGTCGCCGCCGCCATCTTGTTGCAAGGCGGAGCTACTGCTGCCTCCGGAGCTGGAGGTGATGATGGTGCGTTTTTCGGTTACAGTTGACTGCGTACTCATTTTCGAGTCTTGGTCGCTGCAGGAAGTTTCTTAGAAATCTGTTGATGTAATAGTTATAGAGAATGTTATTAGTTCATCTTTAAAACCCATTTGAACTTCTGAGTCTTGGTTGTGTCCAAAATTGCTTAGGGATCTGTGGGAATGATGATAGAGGGTATAATTTTATACTTCATCTCCAAGACTTATAATATGAACTTTCGAGTCTTAATTGTTTCAAAATGTTACTTAGCAATCTGTAGATGTGATACAATAGAGCGTGAGCCTTTAGTTCCTCTTTATTTCACACAAAAAACACATCTTTAAAGATAATGAATTCTATCATTTATTTTCTTTTTTTGTAATGTACACTTTTTATCGTGTACTGTCTACTGATAATGACTGTTCACAACTCATTGTGTGTTTCTTAATGGGATACACTTTTATATTATTATTATTATCATTATTATTACTATTGTT
>NW_004797471.1:627713-629484 GCF_000002075.1 Aplysia californica | reverse complement strand
AGAGAGAGAGAGAGAGAGAAAGAGAGAGAAAGAGAGAGAGAGATTGTTCTTCTTAATTTATTTCAAACGAGTCGCTTTCAATTCTTTAACAGTTTTTGGTTTTCCCAAGACAAGGGGAAACGAAAAGATGCCAAAGTTTTATCAGACATCGGACGTAAGAATATACATTACTTTGGGGTGTGTGTGTCGGTGGGGGGGGGAAAGAGCCTCTAAATGACAACAATATTACAGAACTGCTCTCCCGAAGGATGATTATAATCGTCTCCATGTTCAGCAAGACCCAGGTACGACCATTCAAATGATGTTTTTAGCATATCTAATTACATAAAGATGAAAAATGTTTTTTTGAACACCTCAACAGTTTGATTAAAACAGTCTCTCCATAGAATTTATTTTATAAAGATACATTTTATTCTGGGTCCTAAAAAAAAATGAGCAACAAAAACCGTTTTAAAGTGTATATATTAAAAAATATATATCAAAACATCCTTAAGTTCGCAATAACAAGTTAATAAATTGAATTTGAATGCATAACTTCATATGTCTTTTGTCTCTGCGTGCAATAGTTATAACATCATGACAAAAAGGATGTGCCTTTCTTGAGTGAATCTCTTGAAAGAGCTACCACCATGCCGACAGTGAGAACCGATATGCTTGTTATATTATTATACCCAGGTACACGCTCGATTGAGGAAAATTGCTATAACTTTTTGTAAGTCTCTAACTCAGAATCACAAAGTTCTATATGACATCGTTAGATCATTCGGAGTTTTTATCAAGATATTCAAAGAATCGTATTCGAAAAAGCTTGGCTTGATTTGAATCTCAAAACCTTTGAGCTCAAATTTCTCAAAACTAGGCACTAAGCAGATATAACTTTGTGATTCTGAGGAGCGAAGGGTGTGAGAAAACAGAATAGTCGCACCCCTGAGCTTAGCGTAAATTACTGTTTTCTTGAAACGTGGCCAAAACTCCCTTCCTCTCTGTAGGAATCGCAATTCGTTTATCTCCCCGTCTGCCTTTAAGAATCACAATACGCCCATTTCCCTCTTTGTCTATTTGTATCTCAATTGCTTCTATCTTTCTGTCTATCTGTAGGTATCTCAATCCGTCGGTCTGTATCATAAGAATAAACTTCGAAACAAAATTCAATATTGCCCTATCGTCCCCTTCCTTAAAGTCTCAAAGTCAAAGAAATTTATTTCTTCTCTTTAAATATGCATTTTTAAATTCGTCCCAAACGCCTATACCATTCCCAGCCTCCCTCTCTCTCCCATCTCAGAAAAAAATACGAATCTGTTTTTTCCTCTTAATTTGTCCACACACTTTGAATGAATCTCGTCTTTTTTACTCATCAAGGTGTGCCCTTCTTCAGAATAAATATGGCTCTACCTGAGGTTTCAATAACGGTTTCGATGTACAGGCTAGGTCGTAGCATGCGACAAAAAATAAACATAACGTCCCAGCTATGCAAACACACCGACGAACAGGTATCTCGCACGCAAGAAAATGAGAGTTTACGTCACGGGCCGCCATTACGCAGTTTGATTAAGTCATGAAAGATGCAATATTTTAGTCTGTTTTAAATGCCATTTTTTCTCTTAAACTTTGGATGTGAACTGTTTAATATAAGAGTATCCCCCCTCCCCCCTGTCTCTTTTCTTCTTCTTTCGCACTCTCTCCCTCACTATCTGTCTCTCCATCTTTCTTTCTCTCCCTCCTTCCTTCCCTCTCTCCCTCTCTCTTTCTGTCTCTCCCCCCCTCCCTCCCT
>NW_004797471.1:623241-624979 GCF_000002075.1 Aplysia californica | reverse complement strand
AGAGAGAGAGAGAGAGAGAGAGAAGAGATAGAGAGACAGACAGACAGACAGACAGACAGAAAGACAGAGCGAGAGACAGAGAAAGAAAGAAAGAGAGCTTCATGATCTATTATTTTGCTTTTTATGAACAAAAAAATATAATTTTGTAGACAGAATTGTTAAAGTGCGCTTCAGTAGAACTAACTTTTTATTTCGTATGGGGTTGGGTTGGTTTATTGTTTCTGTTTTACTTTTTGCTTTTGGTTGGGATTTTTTTAGCTTGTTTTATTTTTGCTCTTATTTTAAGACTTTGGGAGCTCTGCAAGTAATTATTCCTCTAAAAAGATATAATTACATACTACATCAGGAGAGAATGATAAGGCCAGGAACCTAGCAAGCAAACAGATTTGAATTTCATATAATTTGAATTTCATATTTCGTTACTGGGAAACAAATTTCAGAACTTGCAACCAATGTTTTCTCTTTTAAAGCTGAGAGTACTGAACACAGACATGTTTTGCGTCCATCTTACAAAAGCAATTAAATTTTTTTAAAGATATTAGGACTACCCTACTTGTTAACTGATACCCATTAGAACTTATTTTTATATTCAACTAGTAAGTTTTAATATGCAGCGAAACAACAGTAGAATAGAAACTTGATTGATTTGTATCTGTTTCACCTAATCATGATTTATTTTTCTATACGGGAATAAGATGGTTGTGTCCTTCTTAAAAACAGATGAAGAAACTAGCATACAATATCTGTACACATTAACGACTGCTTTATCCATCTTTGAAATTAACATACAATTTGAAGTTTTCAAACAATTGAAATAAACCAAAAGATCTTGAAATAAAAGGTGGAAATTCTTTACTAAAGTTAGAAAAAAATTGGCTCAATATAATGCTTAAAAGGGAAGACATTGATGAGAGAAAAAACAACAACCCAACAACAATTACCTGAAGTGCTAAAGTCAGAAGTTATTTGGCGTCGCCAGGTAGATCCAATTCAGGCGTTGTACTGGACGGCTTCTTGTCTCGATTGCTTTATCGATTCTCAGAAGAGGCCAACGACTGTAGCAGACGTAATCCGACAGTTGTGACGGGATGAAGCGACACCTGTTCTAGCTGTCGTCTGCGCGAGATTGCTGCTTCGGCGGCTGCTGGGTCAAAGGAGGGAAAAAAGAAAGGACCGTCTTCTTCTGGGGGGCACCCGAGTTCTTCTGCGCCGAGAGATCAAGATTGCTCGAAGAGAAAGATGCTGTGACGTCACGAGGGAGTGCTGATCAACCAATCAACGACCTCGGTATTATTTGCTGCAGGATAGAAAAGTAAACTCCCGCGAATGTTAAAACAAACTAATTTCGCGGATTCTTGAACTTAAGTCTCCCTTTCCAAATTTAGAAAGACAAACGGACGAGCTGAGAGGGGTGCGTTATCTGAACTTTTGAGGTAAAAAAAAAGCTCAGGTTCTCTCCGTATTTTTGCGAGGCAGAGAAAATACCAGGTAGGTAACTTAAACAGTGGAGGGGAAGGACGGTCCACGCTATGGCTAATCACTCCCACACGTCCTGTGTCCAAACTCTCTCGTCCTCTCGACCTTTCTCAACGATGTGGTGGAGAGGAAGAAGCTGCTGCTACTGATATATAATCCCCCCCACCAAGGCCCGCCCTCGCGATTTTTCCAGGTGATTCTGCGTGACACATCGGGCAAAACCGGCCTCTAAATGCCACCTCCACCCCCCTACCAATCCCCC
>NW_004797471.1:621853-622979 GCF_000002075.1 Aplysia californica | reverse complement strand
ATCCCCAAATCTTCATCGTAACCACAACCACCACCATCACGCACGCACCACCTACACATCACCATCATCACCAGCAACAGCAACAGCAGCAACAGTGGCATCTTTCTCAGGCGGCCACCACCACCACCACCGCCCCCACCGGTACAACGACAATCAGCACAGAATTAAAAGCCAATCAAATCGAATCGTAAGTGAATCCAAGATACCTGCTCTATAAAGCTACTGTAATAGGGAGACCGGTTTCGCTGCGAAAGCACTACAGCCTCTGCGTAACCCGTTCCACTACAATTTGTTGTCAGCATTTTTGCAACACCCATCTAACCCCACAACCCCAGTTTCCCTCCCTCTGCTTGTTCCTAAACTTGTTCATTTAATGTTTTCCTGGATTTGACTCGTACATCATTCTCGCACTTTCTTTCTCCTCTCCTCAGCTTCTCATTCGCTTTATAGTGCATGTGTTGTCTCATTCATCCATTCATTACCTTCTCTTTTATGTTAGATATTATTCACTAGGCTCTTTCATACAACCTGAAAGATGCGCACTATACAAAAATGAACATTTTCACCCATTCAGCTAACCATCCACCCATCCACCCATCTATATATCCATGCACCAATCCGTCCATCTATTCATCCTACCATTGACTAATCAATCCATCAAGCTATCCGGTGTTAAGTAATTAAATATTTTATTCCCTCACTCATTCAGTTACAAGTACATTCATTCTTTCATTACAAAAAATCGTTTTTTTTTAAACGTTACCATTCATTCAGAATGGAGTAATCAAATGTTTAATTAACACGTGGACACAAATCCTTTCCATTCCTCAAGTAAATCCACGAAAAGTACGAGCATATTTGCTAGACCTCACACGGGCACAATTCAAAAGCAAATATACCAAGTACACAGGAGCAAACACACATGGACGAATGGTGTTAATAAACATATTATGCACACAAAAACACACTCATTTACACATACGTACACACATATACACACATACATGTACAACCGAAAGCATACATAAAACATTCTCTCATACACACACATACACACACACACACGCGCGCGCGTGCGCACACACACACACTCATACACACACACACACACACACTCACACACACA
>NW_004797471.1:613803-615225 GCF_000002075.1 Aplysia californica | reverse complement strand
ATATATATTATATGTGTATATATGAGGGAAGGGGGGTGTTGACATAAATATATTGCGATCTATTTAAAGCTGTAAACCAACATCTTTTGAATAAAACTCTGGCGGTTCCTGTGCACAACCAGTTTGCTAGAATAGTGAAACATGGTATACACTGTACTCTTGGGAAGAGAAAAGGGGTGAATTTGTACGAAAATAAGCGTTTCACATCTTTTCTTTTAAAATAGACCTACCCATTTAGTTTTGTGAAACATTATTTTAGACTCCAGGGGTGTGACTTTGACTGTCTTTAGAAATGTTTATGTCTCACATAGTCTTTAGGTCATTCCAAAATGGAGTATATTATTATTAACATGTTCTTACGTACAGTAGAATTGTAATTGGGCTGATGTATCAATTTCGTGCTCATACTGTGCCGGAACAACATAAGGGGAACTGCTGTTTTTTCTTTCCTTATCCTTACTATCATCATTTCCCTCTACTTCTTTTGTATGTTTGTCACTCTTTTGTCAACTACTATTTCCGGGGTGCCTTGATAGGAGAAGCAGAATTTGTGCCGTTGATACTAGAGAGGTGAGCAGAGTGACCCTGATTCCTCGTTTGGACTTCTCTGTTGACACCCACCCCTTGGCGCTCATATGACCGTATGCAATTGCAAGCACTGTAAAACCTTACTAAAATTAAAACTAAACATAATATATTTTTTTTATGTGTGGTTTCTGATTATCTGACACGAATACGACCGTTCACATGGCCTCCGAGAATGTGACAGGATAATTTTTCAAAAAAAAGAGAAGAAAACACAGTAGTTGAAGAATAGGCTAGTATACAATGAGCAATACCGATAATGGGTTGGCTGGTGCTCTGATTTGTTTTGTTTCTTCTTTCCTATGTAACATGTTAACATTGCAATTACAAAAGCAGCATCTTAAGAGAAGAGATAGTCGCAGCAGTCTCATCACTGAAGAAATTAAAATCAACTGGAACTCCCCTTTTCTGCACCACCCTACGCCTCTGCTTGTGGGTACAAAAAATGAAACAAAAAGGCACAAAAATCATCATCCTCATTCAGTGTCAGATCTACGACAGACATCGGCGAACATGGTTCTCCATTCATTGATTATGAGCGCACGGGACATTAAATATTTTCAGTTTGGCAGAAATTTTGAATTTTGTCCACGTGGCAGCTGAAGCCTACTCTTATCGATTTTAGAACCACCAAGGGATTTTTAAAGAGCGCAACTTGCACACGGGACCTCCGAGATTTTTGTCCCTTATCCGAGAAGGCTACGTGTTAGATCTTTCCTACCATAAGATCAGGGGGAGTGACTGAAACACAGCAGTAAGAAGGAGCCAAGGAGTAGCAGTTGAAAGGCTGCAGAGAGAGTCAAGATCTCAGAGGAGGGGGCAAAGGGGAAAGGGGTG
>NW_004797471.1:612321-613672 GCF_000002075.1 Aplysia californica | reverse complement strand
TTGGGGGGGGAGGGCAGAATTTGGAGACGAAAGCTGACGACGGAACACAATTAGAGAGCAGGAAAGGAGGTGAAAGGAAGAATGTTAGAGAATAAAATTGTCCGTCGCTGCCAGATTTCAAACCTAGGACCTATTGAATGAGAGGATAACACCGTAACCTCTAGACGTAGAGAGACCCCTCTCTCTCCTTCCTTTCTCCCGAGGGTAATTTAAATGGTAAGTCTCGTTAACTTGCACTCAGTTGACCTAAGGTCGATGGTTTCGAGAAGACGTTTACTTTGCTCTCCTCAATTCTAATAGAACACTCTCTACCATTCAGCCCATGACAAGCAGGATTGGAGAAGTTTGCCTCCTTTAGGGTCCAAATTTTGTTTTTAGTGGCGTATAGTCACAGTCATTTAAAGGTGGTTTTGGCAGATTCTCTTACTACAATCCCTTTCTCTTTTCAAAGTATGATATGGCGTGCTATGAAATGATGATGTATTGTATAGTGTAGGACAGTATGATGTAGTATTATTATAATAGGGTATGGCATTTTGATTTGTTTCGGTGAGTGTTTTACAGCGCTCGCAACTGCATAAGGACCTTTGAGCGCGCGGAACACATTAAACATTTCCAGTTGGAAGGAAATAATTTTGAATTAGGCCCGGGTGGCGGCCGAGGCCTCACCGTTATCAGTTTTGGATCATCAAGGAGTCTATTACGTTCGCAACGCGTACACGAAACCTGCGAGATTTTTTTCCTTATCTGAGAAGACAAAGTGTTAGATTTTACGTACCGTGAGATCAGGAGTTTGTCTGGCAGACATCAACAAGAAGGAGCCAAGGAGTCTCAGTTAGAGAGGCTGCAGAAAGTGCCAGGAGCCTAGAAGAGGGGGCAAAGGGAGGCAATAGTATGGTATGGTATGGTATGGTATGGTATGCTATGGTATGCTATGGTATGCTATGGTATGCTATGGTATGCTATGGTATGGTATGGTATGCTATGGTATGGTATGGTATGGTATGGTATGGTATGGTAGGCTATTGTACGGTGTTTTGGAGCAAAACAGAACAAAGAAATAGGAAGTAAAAAACAGAAAATAAAGTTGGGAATCAGATTCAGTGTAGCAATATTATTGACATGTACAACCTCCAGCTTATTGTTTCCGTCACAGACAACTAGTCTGGATCTTGGGCATCTGGCACAGTGAGACATAGGTTTTTTTAAAATATTTTTTTGAAACTGTTTTACGGTGCTCGCATAAGGTCATATAAGCGCGTGGCACACATGAAACATTTTCAGTTGGTAGGGAAGTTCGAATTTTGCAAGGGCTGAGGCCAAAACCAACTCTTATTTGATTCTAGATCAC
>NW_004797471.1:597505-612221 GCF_000002075.1 Aplysia californica | reverse complement strand
CCTCACCGTTATCAGTTTTGGATCATCAAGGAGTCTATTACGTTCGCAACGCGTACACGAAACCTGCGAGATTTTTTTCCTTATCTGAGAAGACAAAGTGTTAGATTTTACGTACCGTGAGATCAGGAGTTTGTCTGGCAGACATCAACAAGAAGGAGCCAAGGAGTCTCAGTTAGAGAGGCTGCAGAAAGTGCCAGGAGCCTAGAAGAGGGGGCAAAGGGAGGCAATAGTATGGTATGGTATGGTATGGTATGGTATGCTATGGTATGCTATGGTATGCTATGGTATGGTATGCTATGGTATGGTATGCTATGGTATGGTATGCTATGGTATGGTATGGTATGGTATGGTATGGTATGGTAGGCTATTGTACGGTGTTTTGGAGCAAAACAGAACAAAGAAATAGGAAGTAAAAAACAGAAAATAAAGTTGGGAATCAGATTCAGTGTAGCAATATTATTGACATGTACAACCTCCAGCTTATTGTTTCCGTCACAGACAACTAGTCTGGATCTTGGGCATCTGGCACAGTGAGACATAGGTTTTTTTAAAATATTTTTTTGAAACTGTTTTACGGTGCTCGCATAAGGTCATATAAGCGCGTGGCACACATGAAACATTTTCAGTTGGTAGGGAAGTTCGAATTTTGCAAGGGCTGAGGCCAAAACCAACTCTTATTTGATTCTAGATCACCAAAGGATTTTTAACGCGCACAACTTGCACCCGGAACCTCCGAAATTGTTCGCCCTTGTCCGAGAAGGCTAGGTGTAGATCTTTCCTACCACTACAACACACCAGGGGTATGGCTGAAAGACAGCAAAAAGAAGAGCCAAGGAGTAGAAGTAGAAAGGCAGCAGAAAGAGTCAGGAGTCCAAGGGAGTGGGCAAAGGAGGTGAGGGGGTGGAGGCAGAAAGTGGAGACGAAAGCAGACGATAGAACATTGCAAGAAAAGGAATGAAAGGATACAATTTCAGAGAATAAAATTTTCCCATTGCTACCTGGGTTCGAACCCGGGACTTTTGAATGAGAGGCGAACACCTTAACCCCTAGGCCACGAAAGCCCATGGACATAGTTTGATCAGGAAATGGATAACCAATTTTCTAGAGTTTGATCTGAGGTTAGGAATTGGGTGGGAAAAGGGTAGATTAGTTTAGGCTTGTCACTAAAGGTCAGGTTTGGAAAAATATAGAACGTGACACCTGAATTTGATTCATTTGCTTAGACAGATAATGTACATGTGTTTGTATTACAATAAATGTCAAATACTCTTCCAAATAGCTACGTAGATTTTTTATCAAATCAGTGCTAAAATAGTCATCATCAATCTAAATAATCTTCATTCGTGGGGTTAAGGGTTCCTGTGCCCGAAAGAACCCCTGGGATTCTGCTAGAAATGCTGAGTACTTTTTAAAAAAGCATAAAGTCAAGTCAAGTCGAGAACTCAAGTCTCTGGCCAAAAGGGCAAGGCCCTAATCCGACCACCCCTTCCCTTGACAGTCGTCTGCTTGACTCTTTGATCTTTCTGTCTCCGGGAGAGCTGTTTACCCCTTGATAAGTCGGCTCCGGTCTAAATCCCTCCAGACAGATGAATTTCAGGCTGCAGCGGAAATAGAAAAGGATGTTTTACTCAAGCTGGGCGTAACCGAGAGGGAATATTTGCCCTAATTTTACATATCTGGTTTTTCCCTCCTTTTATCTGGTCATCAGTTGGTACGTAATTTGTTGTATTCGTTTTTGTTTTTTATTTCTTTTTTCGGTTGTTGTTCGAATTCAAGAAACAAAACAATACTTCAGTTTGACCGCAGAGGAATCGGTCGAAACGTTCGATAATCCGGTTTTTTAAAAGATTTATTTGATTTGTTTGTTTTTGTCTTTTTACAGGGATGGGGTGGGTAGGGGGTGGGGGTTGGGGGGGGGGTGGGAGGAGAAAAACATAGATAGATGGAAATAGAAAAGGAATATGACATGCCAGTAGATCCTTCCAACTACCCACAAAAAAAATTTCAAAGACAAGGTCTCGGCTATTCCCTTCTCAAGTTTAACCTCTTACTGTCCTTTTCCAAAGTATCCTCTGTCATCCTTCTCAGATGCCGCATTTTGAAAGATCTAAAATCTGAATGAGGGTTCGTAAAACAATATTTTTATCTTGCACCCAGTGCCTTTGATAGAATTCACATTGGACAGAAACTACCCACAAAAGCAACTAAGATAAACTTGCTGGAGATTGAATGCACATTAAATTGTGTCACGGCGTGGTAGTCAAGCGCTCGTCAGTTTTTGGCATAGGGAGTTATTGTTATCTTGGCCCAACATCGATTGTAGAATTTTACACTCACGATCTCTTGACACATTAATTTGTATCCATTTGCCCTGTCATTTTGGTGATAAAAGTGGACACCACGTATGTTTTATGCTGAGTGTTGAGCCTATTATTATATTGGTTTATACTCACTTAGCCTGTCATTTTGGAGAATATGGACATTCAGTCTGGACATCTAGCCTCATTAATGCATTATTAAAAACGTAATCAAACACGTTAGAGGAAGACTAAGATCAGGAAGACCTCAATCGAGAGTGTGAAGATTACCCTGAAAATATATTATAACTTTCCACCCAGCCAGGCCATCCAACTTTCTAGAGACTAAAAGCTCTTTCTCCACTCGACGCCTTAGAGCTCGTACAAGAGGACGGACAAAGGAAAGTAAATAAAAAGTAAAATAAAGTTGTTCACGCATCTGATCCGGACATTTGGAATTGCCTTGTCAGTGAGACAACTTCCTGGGTCTTCGGCATATTGAGGTAGGGTGGCCAGTTCCTTTCCACGCCTCCCTTACTTCCCCAACTTGAAGTCCGGTACCCTTTACTGCTGGGTGGGCAGGATGGGGTGAAAACAAAACTGAGGCTCGAACCCGTACTTTCCGCTTCGGGCCAAGTAGTTAACACGTATTCCTATTCACCTCTCGTATTTAAACAGCTGTATGTCACTGTATGTTTTAATAAGTATAATTCTTATATGTCTATTTGTTTATATATTTCGTATTTATTCATGTTTAATGGATGTTACACAATCGTAAACCAAATTTCCCTACTGCGATCAATTAAATTTGGTATTTTAGTTATTTTATTGTACTTTAAATATTAGTATGTATTTTATCTATTTTAAATGTTTGCCTCACATTGTGCGCATTATCTTTCCCTTGACCTTATCTTAAGGCCGCATTGGCCGCTGTTGCGAGATGAAGCAGGCAAAAACCTGATGTACAATCCAGCTTTCCAGGAGAGATACATCTTTTCTACGGGGCATACCTAGTTGACAAAGTGCATTCAAAGTCAAGTGTAGAGGGTTTTTTCCGACAAAAGTTAATTTGTCACGTCCTGGTCTACAGCTGACCTATATCAGAGTCTGTGTCAGACCTTAGTGGCGAAACCAGAAGCAGAAGTTGTAGCAAGCGATGAAACCCCCCCCCCCCCAAAACAACGGCACAAAACAAAACTGCAAAACTTTTGTAATAGATTAATGTCATTTTCTTCCAAGTGCGGTAAAGGTGTGGTGTATTCGTGGCCGTACTAGTTTCAATGAACTTGTTCTGCTGTTTAAGCCGGGGAGACTAATTATGGAAGGCTTAGGGTGTGTTGTCAAGGAAAGTGGTGGGATAGCGAGGAGAAAGGGGAAGGATGAGGAATGGAAAAAAAACTGAAAGCAAGAAAGAGAGAGAGAGAGAGAGAGAGAGAGAGAGAGAGAGAGACAGACAGACAGACAGACAGACAGACAGACAGACAGACAGACAAACGACAGACAGACAGACAGAATGAGACCGAGAGAAGGAGAGAGACAGGTTTGGGGGGGGGGCGAACAAAAGAAACAACAACAAAAAATTGTATTACTTTCTTCATTCATTTGTGTCATTTTTGCCTACCGGGGAACTCTTTGGGATTAAGCATAACTCCAAATAAATTGTATAATGAAAGCCGTCAGTGAGTCAAATAAAACTTTTTTTCGCCTCAATTTGATAGAGTGCAAAAATGTGTTAAACATTTTTTAATAACATATTTTGTAGTTTCAGCACAGAGAAAACAAAACGAAACGAAAACAAAAACAATAATAACAAAACCAATATTTGCATCCGGTCATAAATAAGCAGTTTCTCTTGCTTTTTAAATTATTGAATAAAAAATCTCAGCAGATTTACAATACAGATCTTTTCGTATGGATCTTTACCTAAAATTTAAATAGGGACAAGAGAACCCCCCCCCCCCCAAAAAAAAAGATACAAACAACAAAACAAAACAAGAAAAAAAACAACCCCCTCCCCTCAACAAATTCCTCCCACAAAAATACAACAACAAAACAACAACAAAAAAACATTTTTAAAAAACCTAAAAAAACCTCAACTATTTACAGTGCTTTGATAAAGACTCCACCATGAGCCATTTTGAAAAGTGACGTATAACCGAACCTTTCACTGAGCAATCGGGCTCGTGTGGAGGAATCTTTTTGCTTATGTTGCGAGCTTCTCCGCATACATGAGTCAGACCATGAAAGACATTGTCATTTCGTCACGTCTTTTTTTACAAACCAAATAATATAATGTTAGATAGAGGGACGCTACATTAAGTATGCTAATGTTTTGCGGCCGTGAGTAAAGCTAAAGAGGTCCTTCATCTGGTGAAGAAGGGTCCTTATAAGTGACATGCGATCTTGCAAGAAAGGTATTAGCGCTGAAAAAGATAAATGGGGGTTCTTATGTAGTTTTATTGTGTCTAAATCCATCTTTTACTGAAACGAAAAGATTTTACAATTCCCCCCAAAAGCCGTTATATATTTTAAACGGAGGATCTATAGTTCTGAACTGTAAATATAATTTTATTATTTTCACTGTGGCTGGACAGAAAAAGGAACATTTCCTGAAATCAGAAACGAGGGAACATAGCTAAATGCTTAAGTATAATTTTCTTTTCTTAAAATGAGGAGTGAGGTAGCTTTTAATTTCTTTTCTTGTTTATTTCTTTATTCCTGTCTGCCCTTCCACAATTCTGACAGACGATTGTGTGTGGGGGCTCCCGTGGTCAAGAAGTTAATGTGTTCCCCTCTCGTTCCAAAGTTCCGGCTTCGAATCCGGGTAGCGATGGAAAAAAATGTTCTTCTCAAAAATTGTTTCCTTTCACCTCCTGTTGTCAGTTTTCCTCTCCACTGTCTGCTCCCCCCCCCCCCCAAACTCCCCTGTCACCTCCTCTAGGCTCCTGACTCTTTCGGCAGCCTTTCTACTGCTACTCCTTGCTTCCTTCTTACTGCTGTCTTACAGCCCCACCCCTGATCTTGTGGTAGATTAGATCTACACCTAGCTTTCTCGGGCAAGGGCGAAAAATATCGGAGGCCCCGGGTGCAAGTTGCGTACGTTAAAGATTCCTTGGTGATCTAAAATTGATAAGAGTAGACTTCAGCCGCCAACCTACTCCGGCAGAACCCAAAATTGTTTACCAACTGAAAATGTTTAATGTGTCCCCCGCGCTCATATGACCTTCAGCAGTTGCGAGCGCCGTAAAACACTTACAAAAAAGACGATTGTCTGTGTGGGTGTGTATATAATGGCAAGACGAGGTTGAGGTAAAGAAGGGGAAATGAGGTGGGGGAGGGGTATGCTAGTAGTGGACACTTTCCACGTACATCAGCACATTCGTCAAGCTGAAAAGCTTGTTGGCAGCTACAGAGACGGTGTATATCGGTCACCAAGTCTGCACTGACACAGCCCTTCAAAGATGGCACAAGGCTTGAATGGAAGTCTCAGACTGATTATTCTGTTCTCCGCTTACCCTCACAACCTCAGCATCCGTGAGCTGAGATCAGTCGATTTCTATGCTAGAAAGCACGTTAAACATGAGAGATATCAAGGACGAAATTCAGTAAAACAATTGGATCGTTTTTGTCCGAATCAATTAATATGTAACGAAACAGAACCGAAACTTATTATTTTAAGAGACAATACCGAAACGGCATGTTCTCAAGTGGAATTCGCTTTTTGTTTGTGTCGAGCGAGGGGGAGGGGTAGGAGAAGAGAGGGGAGCGGAACAAACAGACACAAATATATCGGTATCTGCGGTGTGGAAGGGCAGCGCTTTCCCTTCCAGTGAAGAAGACCTGAGATCCGTGCCAGTGTGAGGAGAATCTTTGTGAGTATCTCCAACTTTCTCCTGGGGTGTATATCCCTCTCAGCCCGGGCTGGTGCTGACAGGCAGGGTCGAAGTCTACCTTCTATATGATCTAAATAGGGGAGAAGAACAACATCATCAAAATGATGGACAATTTGAATACTCGCTGGGAGTGCAGCTTCAGAAAGGTCCTCATTATGTCAAGGTGTATTCAAGTTGCTTTTTAAAGAAACAAAACAACACTTATACCAAACATTATGACTTTGCAGCGAGCGATATGTTTCTTCTCGTCTAGCCGTAATGTAACGGCGTGCCTACTCGTTCCTTGCCTGCGTCACCCAAAAGTACAGAACAAAAACAACGAGATCGCACTGAACTACAATGTGACCCTTGTTGTCCACGGGAAGTAAACTCTAACAGGTAAAGAAGTAAAGTTTTTGACAGGAATCTTCTCTCAACCTATATCTCTCTCTCTTGTTGTTAGCGGTCCTGCCGGTGACAATCCTGTCTGGTAGGTAGCTGCCAGCTCGGATTGTGAAAATATCACAAAAACAGTAGGCCTAGAGTGTTAGAGTATATGTGAGGCAGCGTGGTGGAATCAGGCTCTCGTCAAAATAATCAAAGTAAAGAAACTTGCATTTTTCAGCAGGTTTGTGAATTGTTATCAAATTTTTGTTTTTGAGCTCAACATCTTTCATGCCCTTAAAAGAACTCATTTCGTAGTGGATTTTTCTGAAAAACGTTGATTAAAGGCACAGACAATGTAAATTTTCAGTTACCATGTACTTTAAAGCTAAGAAAATAACTAATCTTTGGCGGCCATTTTCTCCCTAATTTTACATCTGAGAACAGGTGACCCCCACCTCCTTCTTTCGCAAATACCTCGACTTGTATTCAAGATTAATGGATATATTTTCCATCCAAATAAAGACAAGTGAACAAGCTTTAAGATGATACCAATAACTCTACATGCCCAAAAACTGACGAGAGCCTGATTCCACCACGCTGTCTCACATATTCGTGTCGATAGAAGGATTTGGTGTTGGAGAAACAGGCTTTCTCATCGCCGACGCCGCCAGTTCTTTGTGAGTTTGCCTAAACGCCCTGCCCGTTTGTACAGTTGTTGGCAAATAAAACCAACACAGGAAATGAAGATTAATAATATTCTTTATGTCTCTTGCTCACTCCGTACTCAAGAAGCAGTATTCTTTTCTTTTTGTCTACAACTTTCTGTGAAACCGGAGTCGCCAGTAGTAGCCCAGTGGTCTGTTACTAACTTAGGCTCACAAAGAATGTCAAATTATGTCGGTGGCACTACGACAATTTGATTGGTGGTCACTATGGTGCGTCCTTGACAAGACTCGGAAGCTCAAAAACAAAATGTTGCTGCATGGGCTAACAGCAACAACGTGCAACCATTACAGTTTTAAGTTTCTGTAGTAGTAAAAGTTTTACGGTAGTTGCAATACAATAAGGTCACACAAGTGTGGAAGATATAGGTGTTACAAGAGAGTAACAAAAAAAACAAAATATAAGGAGGAGAAATCAGGACGATCCTTTGTAGTTTGTTTTGTCATAATACCATTGACTGTTACGCCTACCATTTACCAAATTGTATAGGTTTAATAACGGCCCTTTCGACTATCCACTATAATATACTTCGAATGTAATGTCCATCTCCAATAACAATTAGCCAAAATTTTAATGGTACAATACCTTTGCAACAATGCGTTCACTATAGGGTGCTTTGTGATGGTGCTTAAGACAAAGTTAACGGAAATAACGGATGTTCAGAAAAAAAAGAGACTATGGCCAGCTACTGGGGTCAGCTGTGTCATTGTTATGTCTGAGCGTTTTTTAAAGTTAAATTGGTCCCTCAAATTGTAGAAAGTTTGCAGGGTTGGCACAAAAAGGAGTGGCATGGGGTGGGGGGGGGGGTGGAATCAACTAAACAGTTCCCAGGTCTTCTCTCTGTGTGAGATTTACTACCTTTCAAGGGTTAGGGTTCTGAAGTTTTTATAAAGTCTGTAATATCTGAGTGTAAAAATAGAAATTCGGGATTCGAATCCGAGACGTTTTAAATAATTGTTAATTGTTTATGAATCACCTTTTTAGAGGGTACAATCAAATGCATGTAATAACATGCATACAATGACGTATTTTATGTCTAGTAGTTCATAAAGAATGCTTTGGGTTTGCCAAGCATCATGGTATTCACTCGAGAAACATTCTGGAAGTATAGCGAATGCAAGAAGGGGGGGCAATGTAAAATGGGAACAAGGCAAAGAATCATGGCCTCGAATCAAAACAACTGAAACAGGCATAATGGTAAGGAGCAAACAGTTTTATTGCAGAAAAGTTCGAGAAGCAATGTCCAATTACAGTAACTGGAAAAGCTAAATGGAAGAAGCATATAAAGTAACAACAGTTTGTCACAGTTACCTCTTACTATGAAACTTTACATTTTTTATCTCTATGGGGAAGTGCATTTATTTAATCAAGGGGTTGTGCCAGGTTAAATTTTAAAGCCATGAATATAATTATATTTAACACATTTTACAAATTATTTTACATGGGTTCACAGCTGCTATAACCATAACAGTATCATAATAATAAAAGAGGCTTGTATAACGTGCATATTATCTTTTATAATCTTTTCCATGAGTCTAGAGGTCGGAAAAAATAACTCTTAAAGCAACCCAAGTAAAAAAAAACTGTTGTCTTTAGAATTCGAACCAAATTCACTTGCACCACAGTCAAAAAAGACAACGGCTAAGCAGGGTTTTTTTAAACTTCTATCAGGTTGCCTTGCAAACAACGTAACTAAACCCAAATGAACAAACTAACAGTCACTTGTCAGATCTCAATCTTTTTGAAAATAGGTTCTTGTAAGTAGAAAGCCAAAGATGTCACATACGAGGGTCGTATGGGAACCTGGGGGGACCCTAACAGGAACGTCAAGGGTTGCGTTTTTCCTTACCTAACATCCACAGTAAATACTGGTCTTTATCTCTCTTTTTAAGCAAAGTTTCTGCACACACACACACGTCTATCTTTTGCTGGTAATGTTTGCGCGTGAACCCCCCATTCACACAGTTCCTGGTGATTCATGTGTGAGGCTCTTGGCGTGACAGAAAAAAAGAGAGCGAGAGAGGAATATTATATATATTATACATATATCATATAAAATTTATATTCACATGTATTTAATGAGAGAGAGGGAGAAATAGAGAGAAAGAGAGAAATAGAGAGAGAGAGAGAGATAGTGAGAGAGAGAGAGAGAGAGAGGGAGAGGGAGAGGGAGAGAGAGAGAGATGATTACATCGACAAAACAAGTGTCATTTTCTGAGGTGAAAACGCTAAAACAACTTTTAGAAATTCTAATCCAGTTCATTGTTCTTTGACTTCAAGCAAAGATCGCACACTACAAAATGGTTCACTCAGCCCAAAAAGCGTATGTGACCGTACGCGCTTTTCTTCAGATGGCGCTGCAGTCGTTGTTTTGAAGCTCTCCTTCGTTTCTCAAGAAGAAGCATAGGAATAGCACCCCCTTACGCGCACATATGAAATACAGGTTGTTTATCGGTTTACGAAGAGCGGTGAGCAGTGGTGTCGATAAATCGAGCTAAAAAAAAAGAAAATAAACGACTTTTAAAAGCCCATAGGAGCTTAATTAATTACTACATACATTTTTATCTTTCAAAAAGAATGACGAGCCATAAAATGTTCATGCAAAAAGTACAGTGCCTGTGTAGTACCGATGTTACCCTCATATTTTA
This sequence comes from Aplysia californica, assembly GCF_000002075.1. Classification (NCBI taxonomy): domain Eukaryota; kingdom Metazoa; phylum Mollusca; class Gastropoda; order Aplysiida; family Aplysiidae; genus Aplysia; species Aplysia californica. The sequence goes on along the minus strand of NW_004797471.1, from coordinate 602,294 downwards.
CATACATCCATAGTCAGCTCTGTCGTAAGCTGACAAAACGCCTTTTAAATTTTACAGCAGTTTTGAAATAAAGAGGCTTTTTTGGGAGCGTAACCATTTCAAAAAGTCTTGTTCCGGAAATTTGAATTCTAATTTATTATTTTTTTTAAACTAGTCAATTTTCATTTCGATTTTGTTCACACACTAGGGTAAATTTGTTCACAAAGTACGCGCTTCTTCGCAGAGGGCACCACAGTGATTGTGAGGACACTTTTTTAATATGCTCAAAGAGAGCAGCGAACTATCTTGTAGTGTAATATCTTTGCTGCTAGCCATAATTCCATTACAATTAGATACAATATATTGTTTTATTTTGTCTCACAAGCAGATAAAAGTATAGTTGTTACATAAACGACTTAGGGAAAACATAACAAAAACAAAAACAAAAACACATTCTGTCAAGTTGCCTATTGAAAATGTATACGGTCATGCGTATGACGTCACTGCAGCCATTGTTGTTGCTGTAGTTGTTGCTGTTGTAGTTGTTTTTTGTTTGTTTGTTTATTTGTTCTTTTTTGTTACTTCCAAAAGATTGTAGCTGGCGGGTGCTCTGGTGTGGTTTGTTTCTTCTTTCCTATTTAACATCTATCGTCCTTATCTCCCCTTCTTCTTTTTTTATGTTTGTTACTCTCTTGTAACCTCTAATCTTCTGGTGCTCATATGACCTTAGGCAGGCGCGAGTGCCGTAAAACCTTTACTAAAACTAAACAGAAAGATTGTAGAACAAGACAGTATTGTTTGCGATCTAGATTTTACCCTAAGTTCCATTGATTTGTGACTTCCTTCATTTTACAAGCTATCAACCTTTTATCGGATGTGCCATAATAATCAAAGCATTGCGTTGGTCTATTTTTTTTAGACACTGTCATTGTTGCTGCTGTTATTGTCATTGGTGGCGTTTGAAAAGCAAACAAACAAACAAATAAAGCGTACCACATTTTTGGAATCACCCAATATATACAGAGCATCTTCTTGCAAGCGCAGAGTTTTAAGTCGTCAACACAATGGAGACAAAAACACAAAAAGAAGAGTTACAGTTATTACCATATCCACCAAGGACAACATATAAGAAAAGAAAGGAAATAAGTTATATTCTCAAATATAAACATGTAACCATCTAAATGACTTTATAAGTATGATTTGAAATAGCAGGACATTTCAAAAGTTTAGAATAAATATCATAGATTTTTTCAACTTGATCTTTTGATCAATTCCCGTAAGGTAAATCACTCAGACATGAGACGAAAGTTACAAACTTATTATTCGTTTTTTCAAAATGTTGGTCGTTTGTATTCATAAAGCTCAGAAACTTGGATATGTTAAATAATAATGTCTGATTTTGTTTCTTCTGGATTTTATAAGTGTTATGTATTTTACTATCCTCTATCTGATGAAATTAATAAAATCTGTGCACTTTGAACACCTCCTGATAACGTAAAAAAGCGTACACATCATCATACTAATACGATTACCTAAAAACGTTTACACACACACACACACACACACACACACACACACACACACACACACACACACAAGAGAGAAGAGAGAGAGCGAGAGAGAGAGAGAGAGAGAGAGAGAGAGAGAGAGAGAGAGAGAGAGAGAGAGAGAGAGAGAGAGAGAGATCGAGAGAGAGATCGAGATCTACAATACACTAATTACACAGATTTTCCACATGTTACTTTCCTGCTTACTCAATCATTTATTCATTCATTCACTTTCTCTCTCTTTCTTTCTCTCTCTCAACTATACTCATACACACACATGCACACACACACACACACGCACACACACACACACACACACACACACACATACACACACACACACACACTCGTATAAAGTCACTCCCTCAAACTCACATACACACTCACACACATGCATACATGCACACACTCTGTGCCTCTTACGTACAAACATACACACATATACGGGAGCATGAACCCCCCCCCCCACCCACACACACACACGAGCACACACATAAAGACACACACGCTCGTAATAACACACACGCAACAACACACACGTACCTACACACTCTCGCAAGTTCAAGCAGAGCCCCTTCATTAAATCTTGTTCCAAATCAAATTAAATCTATTTTCGAAAGCTCATAGTAAAAGGAGCATGAATAGGATATCGGGCAAAAAAGTGTGTGCAGATGAGTAACGTTGCGTCACTAGGAGATGACGATTTGATTCACAACCATATTCGGAAGCATTCTTTTAACATTCCAATGCCTTTACTTCATTTCAACAATGTTTCTATTCTCGACCTGCTATCTTGACACCCCTTTCCCCTTCCCTCACCATCTTCCACCCTCCCCCGAAAAAAAAATGCATTATCTTCGGCTTCTGACGACTTCTATGTACTCCGTGTAGCCGAAGTTCATGCCTCCACACAGAACGAGGTGACATTTTCAAATGTTTGTTCAGTGAAAGGGTATCGCGTGTTGCTTCTTTAAAGTGGACCCTGTCAGTATAGGTACTTTAAGCTTTTAGTTTGGGACACTTTAGTAAAATGATATTTATAAGTGTGTTTTTTTATTTTTCTATGTGTTTGTGTATCTCTGTTTTTTAATTTCACTCACAATCGTAGGCACACAAATACACTCGTACGCACACAAACAAACAAACATATACTCACAAACACATGTACACACACATAACTAGCTATCTAGAGATAGATAGACAGATTAATAGATAGATAGATAGATAGATAGATAGATAGATAGATAGATAGATAGATAGATAAAATCACAAATGTTAGTATATGGGAGTACTTGAATTGGTATGATAGAGTCGAAGAAGAGTGAAAATAAGTCAATCAGATAGGGATTGAGACGATGAATAAGTGAATGAGTAAGTGAATGAATGAATGATTGAGGGAGCAGGAAAGCGTATGAATAAGTGAGTGAGTAGAGAAAAAAAAGAATGGAAGACTTGATAGAAAGGTGTCTGGGGAAACGATTGAGTCCGATAATGAGAGGATGAGAGACGGAGTCGTTTTTGGTTTTGGGGGCACAAAATCCATATCTATCAGCGAGTAAAACGAAGAGATGCAAAGCCAAGCAGGCGTAAATTCAAAAACAATCCGAGCCACTCACAAGAGTGTTGTAAAACTTGCAATGATGTAGGAGAAAGAAAACAAAAATCCACGCCTACACTGATTTGAGCAAACAAGACTATAAAACTGAAGTGGACATGAATCTTCATTCCTTTTCCGTCCTCTTACCACGAGAGTCATCGCCCTTGGCAACGTGTGACCCAAGAAACCTCCGTCTTGAGCAAAGGCATGCAAATAAAAAGATAATATGGCTTTCGAGGAGTCTCTAATCTGTATTCTGTATTCCTTTCAAATGTTGTCATCACAGAATATTGGTAACGCTGAATGGGCGAGCGTGCCTGATTGCAGTTTAGATAAGATAAGATAAGATAAGATAAGATAAGACAAGACAAGATAAGATAAGATAAGATAATACTTTATTGTCCCAGAGGGAAATTTTCCTTGGCTGTACAGGAGCGTATAAACACAATATGCAGGAATGCATAGAAATTTAACTAAATCTATATGTTACTCCCCTCAAATTTCATTATGAAAAGAAAGGTAAAGATGACAATAAGGTACATATCTCATCAGATGCATCATTCAACAACATGCAGGGTTTTATCACAAGAACTTTACAGCTGTATATATATATATACATTATATACGAAAAAGCAATACACATTGATGTTTATTCTGACAGTAGCCTTATATTAGAGGGTAAAAAGTTTCTTTTGTGTCTGTCTTTCTTTGTGTTTGGTGTTTTAGCTAATTTTGCACCGCTTATTGAAGCAGATAACACTGGTCTGAATCCACAATTTTGTTTGTTTGGGGAGTTCTCTGAGTACTATTTCTGTCTCCTACGACTGAGCTCAGTCCTATAATATAATATGTCACTTAAGATAGATCTAGAAGTTGAACCTTTTAACTGACCAACAACTTTATAGAGGAGTCTAAAGTTCCTTGCAATTACCACTCTTGAGCTACAGAAACATTGTAAAAGCGCAAGAGGCAGTCTTTACTTGAGACATGAATACACACATCCATCAAACGGTGACGGCCAAATGCTGTTTACAGTCTTGCTGACGGGTTTCTTTGGTGTTTAAACATTCGTTTGTAAATACACACCAATCCTTTCTCTATTGTCACCAATCTTATATTTGTAGAATGTGTTTATTTGTACGTACGCTTTTTTAAATATAAGATCTGATGAAACAAAATATTTGCCATTGTTGAGGCTCTGTACTCTCTGGCGACCAAGGAATTGTGTAATTTGATAGTTTATTTTAAAAAACCCTATCAAGACAAGATATCGAGGAAGTGGGTTGCTTCCCCCATGCTTTTCAGGACCAAGCCAGTTAATTAGGGGCAATGATACACCCATGAAAAAATACGGAGACATTCGGTAAATATCCTACCCTCTTGAGAATTGAGCTTTCGCATTTAGCATTAAATGTTATGGTTAAGACCCCGACCATTATACGGCAGACTCCGAATTGTAACTTGAGTCAGTTTTTTTTTCTCTAGATGCTAGAAGAGTGACAGGCCTCCCCGAAGACACGTGACCATAGTTGAGCACTTTAAAAATGCACCTGAAAGATTGAATGAGTATTTAGTGACTTTTAAAATAAATATCTGAGTAATTATTACCTTCTGTCTGTTGATATCATCAATCAAGCAAAGTTTTGATCTGTTTGTTTTTTTTAGA
>NW_004797471.1:589848-597405 GCF_000002075.1 Aplysia californica | reverse complement strand
TCTAGTGAAGAGTTCACATATCGGTCATTCGTGTTCAGGGTGTTGCTTTTTTTTTGGCTCGGAACCAAACATGAGGAACAATCAGTGCAGTCGCTTTTGTGCGGGAGCAGGGGGGGGGGGGGGTAGTGCAAAACATAATAAGTCTGGAGTGAAAGATATTTTTCGAAAGCTACTTATTTGAATATCATTGAAAACATGAAGATGTAGCAAATATCCTGCATCGGACTTGAAAAGACTCATTATCACACAGTGCCAGATTTGCGATCACGGTTGTCCATTCATTCTTTTGCTCGATTGCTCTTAAAAAGGCAAGTTTCCCTGATCTTCCCCCGTAACCCATTTGTGTAGGTTCCCTAAGTAGGTTGCCTTCAATTGAAAAGACTAGCGTGACCTTATTTAACAGGCTGACCTCTCGTTTGTACATTGAGTTAACAGAAACACATCGGTATCACAACTGCCATTTTGTGGTGGTAAAAGGGAAGACTTGTCGGCAGAAACAAGAGAGGGACAGAAATGTAGGTAAACCTACCAGGGCGCCCTGCAGCCACCCATGCACGAACTGGAATTTCGGCCCTTTATTAAATTACGGGGGGGGGGGTTAAGAAAACGTGAAAAACAGAAAGAAATTGGCTTAAATGTATTCATTTGCTCTGCCCTTTATTTCCAGATTTTCAATTCTGCTCTTTCGCGTGAAAGTTAAATGTAGAAGATACTCCGCTCCTTTTTTTTTTACCCCAACTCCTTTTTCCAAACATTATTATCAATTAATTATTTAACTTCCCATCACATATATTCAGATTGTCTTAAAAAAGAGGACCCACTTAAAGGTAATAACTCAGCCATCTTTGTAATAATGTTAACAAAACTTCGAACAAATAAAAGTCAGTCACGAAGACATCAAGTTTGCAATATAAACAATATCAATCAACATGTTCGAGAAATATCAAAGTATCAAAGTTTTATAATTTCAACCCAAATTGGGTAAAACGCAACATTTTACTTCTTAACAATGCTCAGCTACAGGGGCGTAGTCGGCATGTTCTGGTTTCAGGACAAGGACGGTCCAACAACAAAAGTCACATCAGATGGATATCTCATCGTTCTGAGAAAGTTCCGTAGACGTTTGGAGAGAGGGTGTTATGCTGTAGTGGTCTGGTTCCAGAAGGATGGGGCCATATCCCACACACCAAGAGTTGTCCATTGTGTGACTGTAAGAAAAGATTTAGAGAATGCTTTATAAACAGAAAGTATACACATTTTAATGAATAGTCACCACATTTCCCGTAACTTGAGCCTTTTCAATTAATATTTTTGGGGGGTTTTGTTGTTGTTTTGGGTTTTTTGGGTGGGTGGGGGTGGGTGGGGGTGGGGGGGGGGGGCTTATGGAGGGACAGAGTCTACTGAAACAACCCACAAACAATCGAAGAGTTTAAACTCAATGTTGAAAGTGATTTCCAAAGAACCGACCCAGAAACATGCCTCGGGGTTTTTCGAAATGTCCAGTGGCGTATTGGAGCTTGCAGTGAGAGAATCAAAGGTCAGAACCTGGAAATTTAAATAGACACAATCTCCCAGAGTTTATTTGGTTAGATAAATTTGGTATAAATGTGTTATTCAATACTCAAATAGTCACTGTTTGAAATGGAATATATTATTATTATGGTTGATTTTCAAGAAGTTGCAAAATGTTGCGTTTTCACTGAATTTTGGTTGGATATTTTGAGAACGTTTCGGTTGATTTGTTTCATATTGACAATTTTAACGTCCTTGTAGCTACAATTTGTTCTTTGAAATTTTTAATTTTTTTGGAATGTGTTAAAAAATAAGCGAATCCTCTTTTTTTTTTGATACCCGGTATTATTTGTCTGTTTTAATGCATGTCTCGTACCACTATAACACAGATGCATTGGTATAGGTCAAATATTGTCTATCGTTTCAGTTACATTTATGGAGCCTCTATTTTGTCTTTTCTGGGGGGGGGGGGGACTAATCTTTCTGAGGCGGTATAGAGACGTCATCTCTCCGTAAGTCTCCTAGGTCACCTTAGCCAACCTTTCATTACCTTTCCTTTACGTTGCTGAACAAAAAGCAAAACACCTGTGGCTGGCCACGGCCACAATCAAGCATGTCGTAAATGGCAGCCAGAAGAATGTATCTGTAATAGTTGACCTTTCAGATACGCGTTTCTCCCTTGAGAATTCAGGAGGAGTCCACGAGAAATACAGACAAGAAGAGTAGAACAGAAAATGTCACGTCTAGTGCGAAGCTCTCTAAAGGTTTTATTTGTGAATCGTTTTCTGCAGTAACATTTGAGTGTTTAGTCTACTATTTGCACACCGGTCTACGCAAATGCTGCATAAACGAGTCTTTTGTGACTAGGAACGAGTGAGACCACAGGGGATAGTCTGTAATTAGAAATGCCGCGCAGACAAAACGGGGAGAACTTCATTTCTTCAGTTCCTTGTGTAAATACTGTTGGACAGGACGAACTGCACCTTGGCAAATTGTAGAAAGTTTGAGGAGGTGAGTTAAATTTAAGGGTATGTGAAGATCCCAAGAGTGCAGAAAGCTACTTTTCTTGCCCTACGTAACGAGAATGGGGAATATTTCAAGACTCCAGTGAAAGAATGAGTATAATAATATACTTTACAAAGTTTTGAGCTATTGTTGTCCTAGTCATTAGGTCGCCTTACCCACAAAATACCACTTTAAAAAAAATTAATTAACTCTCTGAACATTATAAATAGGTCAGCAGGTCAGCACAGCAGGGCCAAAATGGAGGCTAGCTGATGACCTCCCAGAACCGAATTATTTCAGTGTTTTAAGGGGTTCAGGGTGTGTAGCAAAGAAATTGCTTTGGCTTTTGATCCAAGCAACGTATTTCAATGAGATTTCACAAACAAAGAACTTGAACAGCTGCATCTAAATCTAATGGGGAATATTTTTCTTTCCAAGCCTGCACTAAAGGCGCGTGTGTCAGGCAGGTAACAATCGGTGTGGGTCTACAGCGGGAAAGCTGGTAAAAGACGGTAAAATCCGGTAAAAGCCGGTATGGCAACATGACGGGAAGGCCGGTTTTGCCTGTGTGGCTCAAAAAGGGTTAACAAATTGATAGAGTCAAGCATCCATTTCACATGACCATTTTAAGGCAAATCTGAATTTGCACTAGAAATGCCCATAAAACGTTAGAAGTAAACGTAAAGACTAGAAACCCACCTGGCACCAAGTGATGTGATCAAATTAATAATTAGAAATGTGTTATTTCTCCAGGCGGTCTTATCATAAGGGTAACGTTATTCTGCTTGTAATTTGCTTAAGTTTTATTCGGACTGAATCTGGTTTAAGGAGAACCATCAATACCGATGAAAGTGGGAAGGTATGCCGGACATCTTTTGAAAGAATACGCATAGTCAATGAGCTTTCTTTTGTGAAACTGTGAGTCCCTATCCGAGCTCCCGGTATTTTTCCTCAAAGTGGAGAAAGTGTCACCGTGTATTTTTTCCATTGTAGTCCTTAATTTGGTTACCAAAGCCACTCACTCGTCCAGCTACACCCTGTGGTTTCCTGGTGCTGTTGCATACATTTACTAATAGTACTTTGTTGCAAAGATCAGCATCATAATATGCGTGGCACTGTAGTGAAATCAGGCACTCGTTAAGATAATGAAAGCAAAGAAACCGACATATTTCAGCCCGTTCGGCCATTCCCCCTTTTATGGTACACCACCTTTTGGGTAAATTAAAAACTCAGTTCTGTGTGAATTGTAATTAAATATTGATCAAAGGCACACACAAATTATATAAACCTCATAGTTTTGGCCCCCATTTTCCGGATAATTTTACAACTTTCATCATGCGGCTTCAAAGGTAAATGGCCAGACTTCTATTTAAATGGGCATTTTGTCATCATATGCGAGACAAATGAACAACCTTTACGATGATAGAATAACTATATACCCAAAAGTTGATGAGCGCTGGATTTCACCATGTCGTGACACGCGCGTTTTGTTTCGGTTGTTACTGGAAGTTCCAACGGTACTCACTTGACATAGTTGGTGGGTAAGATGGAGGTTAGTAAGAGACTGCAAAATTACGCATTTTTGCAGCACAGAGGAGGAAAATTAGATGGTATTCAGGGTTCCTAAAACTAATTATGAATTTCTCCCAAAGTTTCTTGTTAATACCAAATTAAACATTTAAACTGGGCAATAACCCAAACTTTTTATAATCATCCTTGCATTTCTCACCCTGCCTTAGGGTAAAGGCTACGAACAAACACTTTCCACCGTTCTCTCTCCTGGGCTAGCCTCTTGGTGTTGTTCCATACCTTCCCACTTGTCTATACATCAATTTACCTTACAAAAACTGACTATGTTCGTTTGGTTATGCTTCTCTCTGAGCGCGGACGCACCGTTATATCAGCTGGTATCACGTAGGACTATGGTACGTGTGACCTTGACTTGGAACCTCTACCCCTCCCATAAGCCATTCTTGAGCTTGGATTGTTTTGTGAGTTTGCAAGAAACTTCGCCTGCTGTGGGAGATCCCATTCAAAATTTGGAAGCCGCGTCTATTAATGAGAAAAAGGGGTGACTATAATTATAATCTAAAAACAATTTTACCAGCGCATGTTCCCAGAAAAAAATTGTGAGTGTATTAAAAAACAACGCCAACAGAACAAGCATCTCAAAATGTCAGCACATTCTATCTAGAGACAAGACGGCCACACAGTTTACAGAAGTACCCAGAAAATTTGTCAGGCAGCGTGGTGGAATCAGGCTCTCGTCAAAATAATCAAAGTGAAGAAACTGACAATTTTTCCGCAGGTTTGTGAATTTTTATGTTTTTTGTTTGTTTTTTGGATCAACACCTTTTATGCCCATTAAAGAACTCATTTCTTTGTGGATGTTTCTGAAAAACGTTGATTAAAGGCACAAAAAATGAAAATTTCAGTTACCACGGACTTTTAAGCTAAGGAAATAACAAATCTTTGGCAGCCATTTTCTCTTTAATTTTATCTCTGAAAACAGGTGACCCCCACCTCCTTCATTCGCAAATATCTCGACTTGCATTCAAGATAAATGGATTTTTTCACATCCAAATAAAGACAAGTGAACAAGCTTTAAGATGGTACCAATAACTCTACATGCCCAAAAATTGACGAGAGCCTGATTCCACCACGCTGCCTCACATTTTGTATAAGAAGAGGGAAAATGGTGGATCGGGAAGACAGAAGGTCGAGAATAGGAATACTATTGTTCCGTTTATGACAGAGCCCAATAAGGGGAACGGAAGAGGAGGGGGTGGTGTGGAAGGGTGGATGAGATAAAGGAACAGAGACAACAGTACAGTTGACAAAATGTCAACGTACCCCGAGGAGAAAAGGAGGCCAAAAAAAGTTACTTTAGATTCCCCCAAACCACTTCCTATATCACCCCTACCATTGTCCCCTAAGATAAGAGATACCTTGGGGAAAATGTAAAGCCCGATCAGCAATTCAAATGAATTGGCCCAGAATTGTTAAGACGTGTAAAGTTCTAAAAAAAACCCAAAAAAACAAAACAAAAAAAACTAAACAAAGTAAAGATCCAAAAGAAAAGAACAAAAGGGAAAAGAGAGAGAGAGAGAGAGAGAGAGAGAGAGAGAGAGAGAGAGAGAGAGAGAAACAAAACAATCCTGGTTTGCTTTGGTCATGGCAATATTACTTACTTCTGAATTCCTAAAGTCAGCGAACTAAATCCGACATTTTTTCTAAACACGTATTTCACGAGACGTTTTTTTAAAAAAGGAGACAGAATACACCTTCGAAATATTAATGGCTAGAGATAGATAGATATATCTATTTAGATAATTTAAGCATGCAAAGTAAATAAGGAGTCCGAAAAGTTTGCAATAGAGCTGGTGTGAAAAATCCCGACACTGCACATCACTATGTTCAGGGCAATAATTATGTTTTGGTGTTCGGGCTAGTGCAATAGGAAAAACTGCAGCTTGCGCACCTTTGAATGTGTATGGGTGTGTTTATATGATTGTGTTTGCGTTTATGTGTGTAAGAGTGTACAGGTTTTTAAAAATTGTTTGTTAGCTGTTTTTTGAGGTTTGGGTTTCACGGTGCTTGCAACTGCATAAGATCATGAGCGCACGGGACAAATTTAACATTTATAATTTGGTAGGAAACGATTTTGAATTTTCCCGGTGGTGGCCGAAGCCTACTCTTATCGATTTTAGGATCGCCGAGGGTTCTTTAACGTGCGCAGCCGGCACACGGGACCTCTGAGACTTTTCCGCCCTTATCCGAAAAGGCTAGGTGTTAGATCTTACCTACCCTTAGATCAGGGGTGGGGCTGAAAGACAACAGTAAAGAGGGAGCCAAGGGGTAGCAGTAGAAGAGCAGCAGAAAGAGCCCTGAGGAAGGGGTAAAGTGGGGGTTGGAGGGGGGGGGGAAAGCAGAAAGTAGAGACGAAAGCAGACAAGTGAACATGATTACGCTACGTCAGAATTACAAAGTTCTATTTGCTCAATGCCTAGTTTTGGAAATTTGACGTAAAAATTAAATTTTGAGTTCCACAACATGTCAAGTTTTTTCGAATGTAATTCTTTGAATATCTTGATAACGACTCCGAATATTCTTACGATTATAATATAGCAGGTAGATTTGGTTTCTCACTTCATGGTCTAAAAACAGACAAAAATGTCAGATGGAACTTTGTAATTCTGAGGAAGCGATTAGAAAGCAGGAAAAGTGACAATGTTTTAAAGAAGAAAATTTTTCATCGCTGTGAGGTTTCGAACCCGGGGTCTTTTGAATAAGAGGCGAACACCGACGAGAGCCCCCATGTGTGTTTGCGTGTAAGCTTGTGTTTATGCATAATAATGTGTCTGTGTTTGTATTGTATTTGCTTTTATGCTTCTGTATGTGTTTGTGTCTGCATTTATCTCGTATGTATCTGTATGTGTCTCTTTGTATGCGTGCGTGTGTGAGTGCGTGCGTGCGTACAAGCGTGCGTGCGTGCGTGCGTGCGTGTGTCTGTGTGTGCGTGTGTGTGTGTGTGTGTGTGTGTGTTTGTGTTTGTGTGTTTGGCTGTGTGTGTGTTTATGTGTGTATCTTACTTTATGTAATGATGAAAATAAAGGGGGGGGGGAGGGGGTGGAAAGCCTGCAGTGTTACAGCTTCACCTCTCTTTTTCTTTCATATCCCCTCATTCTCCCAGCACCCGATACTCTTTTTTGCGCCAGGACGTCGCGCGAGAATATTTGCTGGAACATTTTTGACAGCAGTTTTATTTGGATGATGTCCCCTGGGCGACAGCTTTCCCCGTACCTCCTTCGCTTATTTCCCTCGCTTGTCATTTCGCTGCTCTCGTGAATTACACTCCGTTTTGGACCCGTCTCTCTTCCGTTATCGATCTCTATTCCAAGTCACGTTTACACTCTTGGGGGCTTTCTTATCAGCGTCTGTAAGCAATTTTGTCCTTTCAGTATTTATCCCCCCTCCCACCCTCCAACCAAACCCCGCCACCTCTTCTCTCTCTCTCTCTCTCTCTCTCTCTCTCTCTCT
>NW_004797471.1:586493-589748 GCF_000002075.1 Aplysia californica | reverse complement strand
CACACACACACACACACGCACACACCCCCCCCCACCCACACACACACACGAGCACACACATAAAGACACACACGCTCGTAATAACACACACGCAACAACACACACGTACCTACACACTCTCGCAAGTTCAAGCAGAGCCCCTTCATTAAATCTTGTTCCAAATCAAATTAAATCTATTTTCGAAAGCTCATAGTAAAAGGAGCATGAATAGGATATCGGGCAAAAAAGTGTGTGCAGATGAGTAACGTTGCGTCACTAGGAGATGACGATTTGATTCACAACCATATTCGGAAGCATTCTTTTAACATTCCAATGCCTTTACTTCATTTCAACAATGTTTCTATTCTCGACCTGCTATCTTGACACCCCTTTCCCCTTCCCTCACCATCTTCCACCCTCCCCCGAAAAAAAAATGCATTATCTTCGGCTTCTGACGACTTCTATGTACTCCGTGTAGCCGAAGTTCATGCCTCCACACAGAACGAGGTGACATTTTCAAATGTTTGTTCAGTGAAAGGGTATCGCGTGTTGCTTCTTTAAAGTGGACCCTGTCAGTATAGGTACTTTAAGCTTTTACTTTAGGACACTTTAGTAAAATGATATTTATAAGTGTGTTTTTTTATTTTTCTATGTGTTTGTGTATCTCTGTTTTTTAATTTCACTCACAATCGTAGGCACACAAATACACTCGTACGCACACAAACAAACAAACATATACTCACAAACACATGTACACACACATAACTAGCTATCTAGAGATAGATAGACAGATTAATAGATAGATAGATAGATAGATAGATAGATAGATAGATAGATAGATAGATAGATAGATAGATAGATAGATAGATAGATAGATAGATAGATAGATAGATTGATGATTTCTGGTTCAGAATGGAGAGCACAATAGGACTGAATTTGGAGCCAAATGAAAGAGAACGAGAGAAGGGTACTACATATACTCGACCCTACATATTATTGTATATCGAGTCGAGTGTTTTGGCATTCTTTGAAGCGACCATTGGGTGAATATTTTAAATTGCAGTGAATTTTTATAGAAAAGAAAGAACGATGGTTATAAAAGTGAACGGTTTAGGCTAGAATGATCCAATATTATTATGCCTGGTGCCCACTCGCTTTCTTGTTTTGAAGAGATTTTACGCCCAATCAAACACAGACTAGGTTGTCATGACGCTGCATCCACTCACACTGTTGGGTTTCACTTTTTGTTTGGCATTTTGAAAGAAAATAAAAAGCTCCCACAAACAAGTTGTTAAACAATCTCCTTTCAGCTGTTATTGTATTGTCTGTAAAAAAAATGAACAAACGCGCAAAGTTTCGGGGTTCGATCCTATTTTCGGTCAAGATTTTTGTTGCCTTTCTTGGAATAGTTTTCTTTTGTCCAGTTTCCTTGTAGGCGGCCGTGCGATCCGCCTGTAAAACGAACACATGTACTCTTGCATCTTGTAGGGTGTTTCATTTCAGTAAAAAAAAAAACCAACAATCGAACAAAAACTTGTAAACCCAAGAGAGAGCGGGCATGTTGGCGTGTAATTACGCCTGATATTTGCCGCCAGGCGTCAGGACGTCGCCGACCTTCAAATGGTGCAAAGACTAAGTCAAGGCAAAGCATAGAGAACTAAAGGAAATAGAACAGACATTTCCACTTGACCTTTCCAAGTCGTAGAGCAGAAAAGTGACTCCTGTCTTCAGTTTCGAGATCAGCTTACCCCGCCTCGGGAAAAAAAGTCGAGGCAAAAATGTTTAAGTTAAAGCGATAGGTTGTATCAGTAGTGTTCAAGGACTGGCTTAGTACTACAAGGCGTTGGTGGCCTATTGGTTGAGCAATCAGACTCGCAACAGTAAGGTCGTGGGTTCGAATCCCGTCAGGGACCCGTCGTTGTGTCCTTGGGAAAGGTACTTTACACGAATTTTTCCTCTCTTCACTCAGGTGGGAATGGGTACCCACCTTTAGACAGTGAAAGATCTTGTCAGTTTGTTAGTGTTTGAGAGCTTAATCAGCTGCTTGCACTCTACGGTTCCCGGGAAGCTGAGAATGTTTCTGAGTCTTCTATGGTCTGCTGGGGTAATAATATACATGAAGTGTAAAGCGCATAGAGCTTACTGTCGAGCGAGGATATACGTTGTACAAATGTTATTTATTATTATTATAGAATGACCGAACACCTGATTTTCCTAAATCTTTGTGGTGTCGACGATTTTTACGAAGTGGAAGGACGAAATAAAGAACGAGCTGCTTGCGACATTTTCCCAATTTCTTTTTAGGTCTCATTCAACAATGCTATTTACTACTTATTTCAGAGTAGGGTTGGCTGGCTGTCGTTCTGGTGTGGTTTGCTACTTCTTTCCTTTCAAACCTTTATCGCCCTTATTTGCTCCTGAAAAGTTCCGCTGGTGTTGTGCTGAAGTGGAGTATTACGTAAATTAAAGGCTTTGGTTTGAATCCCTTCCATGATATTTGATTTTATCTTGAGTTGATTAGAGTTCTTCCATGGTTCCTTACCCACTTTACAAGGATCTATTCAATATTGATCCAATTATGTCATACTTTCAGAAAGAAAACTCATATGTGAGGCAGCGCAGTGAAATCAGGCTCTCGTCAATTTTTTTGCATGTAGAGTTATTGGTATCATCTTAAAGCTTGTTCACTTGTCTTTATTTGCATGGGAAAAAATATCCATTTATCTTGGATGCAAGTCGAGATATTTACGAATGAAGGAGGTGGGGGTCACCTGTTTTCTGAGGTAAAATTAGTGAGAAAATGGCCGCCAAAGATTAGTTATTTTCTTAGCTTAAGAGTCCGTGGTAACTGAAAAATGTACTTTTTTGGTGCCTTTAATCCACGTTTTTAAGAAAAATCCACACAGAAATGAGTTTTCTAATGGGCATGAAAGGTGTTGAGCCAAAAACAAAAATTTAGATAAAAATTTACAAACCTGCAGAAAAATGCCAGTTTCTTCACTTTGATTATTTTGACGAGAGCCTGATTCCACCATGATGCCTCACATATGATTTCGAAGTAAAGTAAGATAAGTAAATAAGTGAATTAGGTGAATAGTTTCGAAAAGAAAGACGGTTGTGTGATTGCTTGGCTGGGAGATGGGTTAAGCTTTTACCTTTAGGACATGTTTCCCCTTTAATTCAGATGATTATTTTAGCTTACCGGACGAAAAAAAACCCTATAACTCTGCCATCCGTCATTTAAAGCTTAATCACTTCAGCAGAAATCTCTCTAAC
>NW_004797471.1:576548-582089 GCF_000002075.1 Aplysia californica | reverse complement strand
TAATAACAAAAATGATGATGATAGATCTAATGATGATGATGATGATGATGATGATGATGATGATGATGATGATGATGATGATGATGATGATGATGATGATGATGATGATGAATAGTATTTGAAGTAATAATAATAATCATAATAAAAGTAATAATAACCATAATAATAGTATTAACTACTATAATAATAGTAACAGTAATAACAACAACAATAGCAACACAGCGCCCATATGACCTTATGCAGTTGCGAGCTCCGTAAAACCCTATACTACTAATACTACTACAGAAACTCTGGCACAGCGACCAGTACAACAGACAAAAGCGGCAACTTCAAATCCTAAACCATATTATGTTAAAGATGCAAATAAAGAGACAACAAAACAAACAACAACAACTAGAACAAAAACAGTAACAACAGCAGCAGAGCAGCAGCAGCAGCAATAACAACAACAACAACAACAACAACAACAACAACAACAACAGCAACAACAACAACAGTTGCAACAGTAACAGCAACAACAATAAACAAAAAAGACAATTGTTGCTATTGAGAAAAGAGATAATTTAAAAATATTACAACTGTTACAACCTCAATAACAAACAAACAAAAAAACCGAAAAAAAATAAAACAAAAAACAAAAGAAGAAAAAAAAGAAAGAAAAAAGAAAAACAAGATTTTTAAAAAAATCAACAAATTCACGAAAGGTACAACCAAAAAAAACAACAACCAAGCTTCAAGAACCGAACAAAACAAAAACAGAAACAAAAAAACAACCCCGAAGCAGTCATTCAATAGCTTCGTTCCTCTCACATAAAACCTGTAGACCTCGTCACCCACGGGATGTGGATTTAAAATGCCTTAACTAAAATGGACGTTTCCTCAATATGCTAGCTAAGCAGCTTATTCAGCCATCCCTTCTAAAGGCTGTTCAAACTCGTTAAACAAACTTGTCCTTTTTGGGCTTTTCTTTTTTAAATTTGTTTTGTTTTGGGGTTTTTTCGGGCTTTTTTGGGGGGGCCGACCACACATGATGAGTTTTGGTGTCGAAACCGACGGTCAGATCGGGTCTCGAATGTCAGTGCACCTCGTTCGCATTTGTTATTTACCTGTTGGTGAGGATTTCCTTGAGAGGAAAGAAAAACATTTTTTTAAAAATCCTCCTATAGAGATATTGTTTTCGTTTTGGGGTTTTGTTGTTGTTGTTTCGTTTTTCTTTTGCTAAAATAATGCCCGATGCCTTTTATGTTATTTCGACAAAGGGATAAATATTCATATGAACATAGAAACTCATAAAACATACAATTACGAGCAAACACACACACATACATACACTCACACACACACTCACATACACACATTCACATACACACACTCACACACACATACACTTACACATATACGCACAAACACACTTTCTTACATCATGAGTATTAACCCATACGTACACTCACGCGGACAAACATACCCATGAACTCACAAATGCAAGCCACAGCTCAGCCGTGAGCAGCGCCCATGACTCCCAGGAGAACTGTTAGCTCAATCAGCAGAAAACTAGACTACGGCACGAATGGCCCTGTTTAAAACCCAAAACCGAGCGTCCATGTGTGTATTTTTTAAAGGGTTTCCACGTCGTTGCATCCATAATTTGGCTCAGTCCCTTAGACATGTAGCTCTGAAGTAGTGTCTGTTCATTTTATTGACCGCACATTGTTGACGTTGGAGTCAAACGTCGTACCATCCCTGTAGAAATTTCATTGGGTATTCCATTCACCACCACTCCCTGATAAGACTTGCCAACGCCATAAGCCTTGTTACAACATTGGGGAGCCATTGCAGCAACAGTCACAATGTGTACGTCGTTTTCTGAATTTGAAAAGAAAAATTATGATTCAAGACAAGACAAAAGAAAAACTATGATTCAAGACAAGACAAAAGGAAAACTATGATTCAAGACAAGACAAAAGGAAAATTATGATTCAAGACAAGACAAAAGGAAAATTATGATTCAAGACAAGACAAAAGGAAAACTATGATTCAAGACAAGACAAAAGGAAAACTATGATTCAAGACAAGACAAAAGGAAAATTATGATTCAAGACAAGACAAAAGGAAAATTATGATTCAAGACAAGACAAAAGGAAAACTATGATTCAAGACAAGACAAAAGAAAAACTATGATTCAAGACAAGACAAAAGGAAAACTATGATTCAAGACAAGACAAAAGGAAAATTATGATTCAAGACAAGACAAAAGGAAAACTATGATTCAAGACAAGACAAAAGGAAAACTATGATTCAAGACAAGACAAAAGGAAAACTATGATTCAAGACAAGACAAAAGAAAAACTATGATTCAAGACAAGACAAAAGAAAAACTATGATTCAAGACAAGACAAAAGAAAAACTATGATTCAAGACAAGACAAAAGGAAAACTACACCTATAGAGATATTCTTTTGGTTTTGGAGTTTGTTCATGTTGTTTTCGTTATTCCTTTGCTAAAATATTGCCCGATGCCTTACATGTCGTTTCGATAATGTGATAAATATTCATATGAACATAGAAACTCTTACAGCATAAATTTACAAACAAACGCACACACACACACACACACACACACACACACACACACACACACACACACACACACATACACACACTCTCACACACACTCACATACACTCACTCATATACACACAAACACACTTTTTTACATCATGAGTATAAACCCATATATGTACACTCACGCGCACAAACATACCCATGAACTCACAAATGCAAGCCACAGCTCAGCCGTGAGCAGCGCCCATGACTCCCAGGAGAACTGTTAGCCCAATCAGCAGAAAACTAGACTACGGCACGAATGACCCTGTTTAAAACCCAAAACCCAGCCTCCGTGTGTGTGTATTTTTAAAGGGTTTCCACGTCGTTGCATCCATAATTTGGCTCAGTCCCTTAGACATGTAGCTCTGAAGTAGTGTCTGTTCATTTTATTGACCGCACATTGTTGACGTTGGAGTCAAACGTCGTACCTTCCTTGTAGAAATTTCATTGGGTATTCCATCCACCGCCACTCCCTGATGAGACTTGCCAACGCCATAAGCCTTGTTACAACATGGGGGAGCCATTGCAGCAACAGTCACAATGTGTACGTCGTATTCTGAATTTGAAAAGAAAAACTATGATTCAAGACAAGACAAAAGGAAAACTATGATTCAAGACAAGACAAAAGGAAAACTACGATTCAAGACAAGACAAAAGGAAAACTATGATTCAAGACAAGACAAAAGGAAAACTACACCTATAGAGATATTCTTTTGGTTTTGGAGTTTGTTCATGTTGTTTTCGTTATTCCTTTGCTAAAATATTGCCCGAAGCCTTACATGTCGTTTCGATAATGTGTTAAATATTCATATGAACATAGAAACTCTTACAGCATAAATTTACAAACAAACACACACACACACACGCACACACACACACACACACACACACACACACACACACACACACACATACACTCATACACACACACACACTCACATACACACACTCTCACACACACTCACATACACTCACTCATATACACACAAACACACTTTCTTACATCATGAGTATAAACCCATATATGTACACTCACGCGCACAAACATACTCATGAACTCACAAATGCAAGCCACAGCTCAGCCGTGAGCAGCACCCATGACTCCCAGGAGAACTGTCAGCAGAAAACTAGACTACGGCACGAATGACCCTGTTTAAAACCCAAAACCCAGCCTCCGTGTGTGTGTATTTTTTAAAGGGTTTCCACGTCGTTGCATCCATAATTTGGCTCAGTCCCTTAGACATGTAGCTCTGAAGTAGTGTCTGTTCATTTTATTGACCGCACATTGTTGACGTTGGAGTCAAACGTCGTACCTTCCTTGTAGAAATTTCATTGGGTATTCCATCCACCGCCACTCCCTGATGAGACTTGCCAACGCCATAAGCCTTGTTACAACATGGGGGAGCCATTGCAGCAACAGTCACAATGTGTACGTCGTATTCTGAATTTGAAAAGAAAAACTATGATTCAAGACAAGACAAAAGGAAAACTATGATTCAAGACAAGACAAAAGGAAAACTATGATTCAAGACAAGACAAAAGGAAAACTATGATTCAAGACAAGACAAAAGGAAAACTACACCTATAGAGATATTCTTTTGGTTTTGGAGTTTGTTCATGTTGTTTTCGTTATTCCTTTGCTAAAATATTGCCCGAAGCCTTACATGTCGTTTCGATAATGTGTTAAATATTCATATGAACATAGAAACTCTTACAGCATAAATTTACAAACAAACACACACACACACACGCACACACACACACACACACACACACACACACACACACACACACACACACACACATACACACACACACACTTACATACACACATTCTCACACACACTCACATACACTCACTCATATACACACAAACACACTTTCTTACATCATGAGTATAAACCCATATATGTACACTCACGCGCACAAACATACTCATGAACTCACAAATGCAAGCCACAGCTCAGCCGTGAGCAGCACCCATGACTCCCAGGAGAACTGTCAGCAGAAAACTAGACTACGGCACGAATGACCCTGTTTAAAACCCAAAACCCAGCCTCCGTGTGTGTGTATTTTTTAAAGGGTTTCCACGTCGTTGCATCCATAATTTGGCTCAGTCCCTTAGACATGTAGCTCTGAAGTAGTGTCTGTTCATTTTATTGACCGCACATTGTTGACGTTGGAGTCAAACGTCGTACCTTCCTTGTAGAAATTTCATTGGGTATTCCATCCACCGCCACTCCCTGATGAGACTTGCCAACGCCATAAGCCTTGTTACAACATGGGGGAGCCATTGCAGCAACAGTCACAATGTGTACGTCGTATTCTACGAGCGTAATTTTTAAAAAACTTGTCTCTTGACCTTAGCCGTGAGTTCAGAACATTAGAGAATTTCAGATCGACGGAATGCCTGACTGCTCTTCGCATAGTTTTGAGTCAAATTATAGAAAACAACTTATCACGAATATAAGAAAACGACAGGCAAATTTTTTCGGACACACAATGCGGAAAGAAGCATTAGAGAACATTGTAACAACAGGAAAGTTTGATGGAAAGAGAGGTAGAGGCAGACAGAGGGAAAAGATACTGGACAAGATGACAACATGGCTAGGAGCAGCAAGAACAACAGACACCATTGCTGCTTCGAAAGACAGATGGAAGTGGAGGTCCATGATCGCCCACGCCAGTCGGCAAGGCACCGGATGATGATGATGTTGATTTTATTGTTGTTATTTCTCTTTTGTTTTTGTTTTGTATTTGCTTCTGATTTTGTTTGCTGTTGTTTTGTTACCGTTGTTTTTTTTCTAATTCATTTTTCAAAATGTTCGGGTTTTTAAAAATGTTATTTAATTTTTTTAAATTTTTTTTTTTTTGGGGGGGGGATGCATGTGTTTGCGTGTGTGTGTGGGTGTGGGTGTGGGTGGGGGCTGGAGAGTGG
>NW_004797471.1:572105-576448 GCF_000002075.1 Aplysia californica | reverse complement strand
CGAGGGTTGACACTTTAAGGATTTTTTTTTCAGTAGGAGGTCCAAATACACAACATCTAGTCGCCATCAAGGATAGGTTCTTCAATAGCTGTACAAGGTTTTGTTTATATCTGTTCTCACCCACAAAGTCTCTGTTAGAGAGTTTAGACAGGCGTCAGTGGTGTAGCAGTTAGGCCCTTCGCTGTTGTAGGTTAAAGACCTGAGTTCAGTTCTAATGTGGGAAACACAATTTTATTACTGTAATACCTAGGTCTTTTTGCTGGGGAACTGTATTGCTTTTGGTCGGCGTTGGCGTAGGTAGTCCTTGACAGGCGAGGTCGAAATGTGAGGCAGCGTGGTGGAATCAGGCTCTCGTCAATTTTTGAGCTTGTAGAGTTATTGGTATCATCTTAAAGCTTGTTCACCTGTCTTTATTTGGATGAAAAAAATATCCATTTATCTTGAATACAAGTGGAGATATTTGCAAAAGAAGGAGGTGGGGGTCACTTGTTTTCAGAGGTAAAATTAGTGAGAAAATGGTCGCCAAAGATTAGTTATTTCTTTAGCTTAAAAGTCCGTGGTAATTGAAAATTTACATTTTTGTGGCTTTAATCAACGTTTTTCTGAAAAATCCACATAGAAATGAGTTTTTTTTTAATGGGCATGAAAGGTGTTAAGCTAAAAAACAAAAATTTGATAAATTTCACAAACCTGCGAAAAAAATGCAAGTTTCTTCACTTTGATTATTTTGACGAGAGCCTGATTCCACCACGCTGCCTCACAAATAGCTCACGTCATGTGTGATTAAAATGTATCAGCGTGGGTGTAAAACAATAAGACACAAATAAGCTAGATGTCGGCGCACACAAATGAAGCCAGAATTCTGTGAAAAATATATGTGGAGGAAGGTTGCTTTTACGTTATACGCAAAGTGTCAGTATCTGACATGACGGACTGGAGGACGAGATTGACATGGTATTGGTAGTGAGATTAGGAACAGGAGTTCGGAGTTGCTAAAAGGAAAGGGGTCAGATGAAAAGAGGAGGGGAGTGAGGATTAAGCATTGAGACAAAAGTAGGCGAGCAAAGACGAAGAGGACATGGAGAAAAGGAGAAAGGTAGCAGGGAGGGGAAAGAGAAGACAACAACAGAGAGAAGATTAAAGATGAGTGTGAGAAGGAAAAGAGGAGCAGGAAGATAGCAAGAAGGAGGAGAAGAAAAAGTGCAAATGGAGATACAAGAGGACGAAGCAGAGAGGAGGAGAGGGCTGGTGGCGAGTAGCGAAGAAAAGGAGAAATGGAATAAAACAGAGTAGGTGTAACACCCTTTGCATCACTGTAATTTAAGAGGCCGGACTTTCAAATTTAACGTTCGTCTCCGATAAGACCGAGCCTAATGGCAAAACTCGATTAAACTGCCTCTCCAAAGGACACAGTGCTGGAATGAACTGAACCTGGAACCCCCGAACCTACAATAATTAATACCATGAATACGAGTTCGGTAGCCTAACAACCATAAGTGATTCACTGACGGCGCTAAAGAAAAGGAGGTCAAGAAGATTACGAGAGGAAAGAGAAGAAAAACGTGGGGGAAGAGAGAGAGAGAGAAAGAGAGAGAGACAGAGAGAGGGGGGATAGAGAGAGAAAGAGAGAGAGAGAGAGAGAGAGAGAGAGAGAGAGAGAGAGAGAGAGAGAGATAGAACGAGAAATGGTGGAGAAGGAAAAAAGAGGGAGGTCATGGCGACTGATGGAGACAATCGTTCACTTTCTCGTTTAGCTAGTAAGACACATTGGAAGTCGTCTCTGATTTTTGTGAGCTAATTTAGTCCGTTTAATTTGAACAAGTAAAAAAAGGGAAAGAGCTATTTAAAAAAAAGAAAGAAATGCTGATTCAAGCACATGCAAATGATTTCAATTAACCTTTACTTTTTCATTCATTAACCTTGCTCCTAGGGAAGATAGTACATTTGCGAACCGAATAGTCTGAATAATTTTGACTAGTGAGTAAGTAGACCGTACATTTTGTATTCCCACTACCCTCAGTCTATTTATTCTAGTACTAGACGTCCACAGAACGTACGTTTGGCTTTGCTAACTTAAACCTCAACCTCAAACAAACCCGCTGTTTGAATTAAAATTTACTTTGTTTTGAAATAGGGAGGGGCCAAGGGTGCTCTGCGGCGTCCCTCTCAATTTCCTCCGTGGATTCAAGCCCAAGATGGCAAGAGTGGCAGGGGGCCAAACTGGTCGCGGTAATTGTGTTAACTTTGGCGGTTTATTTTGACACTTTTGTCAGAAAGAATTCGGCCCAAATTAACTGTTTGCTCAGTTATATTTGAGGACGGTGTGGCGTCGATGTTCTCCCGTTCCACTCGGAGACAGACGCAGAGAGCGAAGTCATTAAATAGGGTGCAAAAGATTAAAGCAAAAAAAAAAAATGGAGAGATGGTTGGGTTCCCCCTATGTTCAGTAGCCGATGACTGTTCAGTCTGGTCTTTGTAAATAGTTCATTAATTTCTTCAAAAAAAGGGGGGGGGGGGTAGAAAAGAGAATCTTGAAATTATAGAACCGCGAGAAGAGTTATTTTGACGTACAGTGAGCATTCGGTGAACAAATGTTCGAGGCAAGACACCAACTTGTCCTTAATTACGTTCTTTGTATCTTAATGGTATACACGACAACCCACCCCCTTATTGTTCCCAAACCCTTTCTGTGGGTTGTTGGCGGGTGCTCTGGTGTGATTTGCTTCTTCTTTCTTATCAAACATCTATCGTCCTTATCTCCCCTCCTTCTTTTTTATGCTTGTTACTCTCTTGTAACACCTCTATTCTTCTGGCGCTCATATCACCTTATGCAGTTGCGAGCGCCGTAAAACCTCTACTAAAACAAACAAACAAACCTTTTCTACCAGAAATGGGAGGAGGAAAGGCGGAAACGGGGCAGGCTGCTGGAGGCGGAGGCGAAGAAAGGACTCAACGTCTCCAGACTACGCACCAACCACAGCGACAAAGTCCTCACCACTGTCTCGAACAAGGTCGAGGAGGTAACGGCACAAGTTTTTCAGCCATAGATTTATTGTTGTACATGTATTGCGGGGCGCCCACTATAATTGTTTGCATGTTCCAGGCAATTCGTTTCCGTGACGTCATCGCCCGGACGGCAGGCACGAAAAATGATGCGCGCCCATGTGCCGCTTGCCGAAGACAGGCAAAATCTGGAGTCTGTGGTTTGACGCTACACAGAGCTGACCTAGATCTAGATAGGTCCAAATCTAGGCCATGAAGTCTTCAAATGGAAATTATTATCTCAATTGGTTTTAAGTGTATGGAATCGAATGTAAAACAATTATTTCTAGCAAATGTTTAATGAAATTGGGACCAAAAATATGCCTTCGGTTCAAAATCATCCGTTTTCTTGGGTGAATCGAGGAGCGGCTGCAGATTCCACGCAAGGCAAAAGATCGGGCATGTACAGAAATCATGTTGCACGATAACTTTGCGTGATTCATGCAAATATCTACTTTGCATACAATGCTTTGCCTGGAGTCGGCAAAAAATATTTAAAAAAGGGCGCGAGGCCTAAGAATTGCAAATTATTCTAGACGGTGAACTCTGGTGTATTTCCGGTTCACTTTGGCGCACTATTTCGATACAGTAGAATCACAAAGTTCTATGAAGGTGGTTGGCGGGTGCTCTGGTGTGGTTTGCTTCTTCTTTCCTATCAAACATCTATCATCTTTTTTTCTCCTCCTTCTTTTTTGTGTTCGTTACTCTCTTTTAACACCTGAGATCTTCGGCACTTGTATGACCTTATGCAGTTGCGAGCGCCGTAAAACCTCTACTAAACTAACTAATCTTTGGCACTTATATGACCTAATTGTGTTGCAAGTGCCGTAAAACTATTGCTAAAACAAGGTTCTGTCTACTCAGTGCCTAGTTATGAGAAGTTTGACGTTAAAAAGTGGTCAGTGGTGTAGTCATCTCCTTCTGCTTCTGTTTAAATAGTTATGTTATATCATCCTTTTTGTGTTTTGTACATCTTCTTATGCTGTCTGCAAAAATCATGATGAACCCTTTTCAAATATTTTGTTTTTTAAATGTAGGTGTTCTGCGTCACTTTTGACACAATCTAGATCTTTTAAGAGGCGGGCTTCTACCCTACCTGAGAGAAACTGACCCGTGGTTTTATGCACCTCGCATATTTTAGCAAAATTTGATGGGTTTTGGGGGGTTTTTTGGCATTATTTCTTTTTTTTTTCCCTTTGTTAAAATTTACAGAATCGCATAATTTCACATTTTAGGGCTCAGTTTGCAAAATTTCCGAATTTCCGAATTATTAATTAAATTTTTTTTTTTATTTTTTTTTT
>NW_004797471.1:570655-572005 GCF_000002075.1 Aplysia californica | reverse complement strand
GGTCTAGTAGTACGAATGTTCGCCTCTTATTCAATAGGTCCTGAATTCGAAATCAGACATTGACGGACATTTTTTTTCTCTAGAATTTTCTCCGTTCACCTCTTTTCCGGTCACCTAACCATGTTCTGCTTTCGTCTCCACTTTCTGCCCCCTCTCCCCGCCCCCTTTGCACGCCTCCTCTGGGCTCTTGATTCTTTCTGCTGCTTTTCTGTCGCTACTCCTTGGTTCTGTCTTAGACTCTTACTGCTGTCTTTCAAACACAGTCCTGATCTTAGAGTACGTTAGATTTAATCCTAGCTTTCCAGGAAAAGGGTGAACAAAATCTGGGAGGTCCCGTGTGCAAGTTGCGCATTCTCTACGCAGTGTATAGGCCGAACCGACTTCTCTATCAAAAATCAAATTTTGTTATATTTTCAATAATAGCCCATTTCTATGGTACTTTTGGGTAAAAATAATCCTTGATTTAATAGCAAAAAAATAAATAAATGGAGGTTTGTGAAAATGTACCGTGTTTTGCTTTCAGGTTGACAAGAATTCTTCCAGTATTAATTTTCAATGCAGGACACAGAGAAGCTAGATCACTCATAGAGTTTACAAGCAAGTGTTTGGTATTGTTGGAACCATCGACTTCTCTATCCAATTACACATCGCCAAACCATCCTGGTGTGACAGGTCAAGAACTTATATTGCCAGTACTGCCAGGCTCAAATGTACCTTTTCACAGGGGTTTTCTTTGTTACATTTGCTACATTACTTTGACAGTCGGTCTGGGTGGTAGACACAGAGAGAGAGAGAGAGAGAGAGAGAGAGAGAGAGAGAGAGAGAGAAAGAGAGAGAGAGAGAGAGAGAGAGAGAGAGAGTTGACTTATTTAAACAAGCTCCAAAGGAGAGACATGGTAAATACGTTTAGAACAAAGGAACGTAAGGGTGTTGTTTAATATTTAGAGATATCTTAATGGTATTGAATTTCTTTCATTTTAAATTTTGCTTGGGTGGCAGCCTAACAGTCGACTTTTCTACGATTTCCAACCACCTAGCGATACTTTACGTTCGCAACGTGCACACAGGATCTCAGTGGTATTTTTGCATGTGAGAAGACTAGGTATTTTTCTTTAAATCGAGGCTGTCGGGGAAGAAGGAGGCTAAGTGAGTGAAGTAAGGTTTTCTTTTTTTTGGTCATTTAACCTATCAAATAGTATTACTTGAGAACAGAAGATTAAAGGAAAAAAAAGAAGAGGTTAGGGTTTGAATTCAGTACATTTGACACGAGAGGCCCTTCTACACACCTTGAGCAACCATAATCATCCACACAAGACGACGCACTTACGCCCCCCCCCTCTCTCTCTCTCT
>NW_004797471.1:562024-570496 GCF_000002075.1 Aplysia californica | reverse complement strand
TATATATACACGCTTACACACACACACATAATTCAAGTACACAAACACACAAGGAAACACCTATACACATCTGGGGTACACGCATATAGATCTACACACATAAACACACACACACACACACACACACACACATACACACACACACACACACAAATTAGCACACAGAAAGGTATTCATAGTTTTCTTATTTATATACACATGCAGCATTTGCCACAGCACACAGATGCAGCGTTCATAATATTGCTTGTGCACATACGTTTAGACAGACACTCATACGTTCACACATACATACACACACACACACACACACACACACACACACACACACACACACACACACACACATGCACTCACTCACTCACAAGTAAATGTACAGACAAACAGAGAAAACAACGAAGATCGCCGTCTGTAGTCATCTGACTGGGGACTTCACCTTGAACGCAAAAAAAGCCCTCCAACAACAACCCCCCCCCCTCCCCCCAAAAAACAAACAGCAACAAACAAAAAACAAGAAACAAACGAACAACCTTTAATTAGTTTGATTCCCACACATAGGAAAAGTCAATGATATTCCTCAGAGTGTTCTGCTGGGTGTCTCCTTTCGATTTTGTTATGTTTTGTTGGTTTATTTTGTTTTTGTTATTGTTTTTTTTCCGCTGACATATACTAGGGTTCGAGCCTCAGCAGCTTGGTCTTATGTTGTGTCCTTGGGAAAGGCACTTTACACGAAATTCCCACTTGGATCGATCCTTTCGGAGATGGACGTTCAACTCGGAGGACCCGCATCTTACATAACCTGATAGTGTTGATAGAGGCGTTAAACTCGTACCATTTCACCATTTTTTTAAAAATGTAGGAACAACAAAACTTGGGCTGGCCGTGACTGGAGGATGGACCATCGAACCGCTGTCTCCGATATCACTTGACCTGTGTCGTTGGAAGAATATTTCGAAAAAATGTATTAACAAAACAATACGATGACTGAAGTTAGGTTGATAGAAAAATATTTTAAAATAATATTATTGTGTTAACGAAACAAACCAGAGAGAGAGAGAGAGAGAGAGAGAGAAAACACAAAAGGAGAGTTGTGTTTAAAAAAAATAGCCTCCACATCTTGTGCTAACACAGGCCGAGGGGCTCTAAAGTTATATAGATACACTTTCCCTTCTTTTATCCTTCTGTTTAAAATTGCTAACACCAACTATGTCGATCTAGAAATCCTGTTGGTTTTGTATGTCTGTTTTATCTTCTCTTAGATGTTCTGAAGTAAGGTTTGGGGGCCGTTTGCTTTGAGCAAATAAGATGTAGTTTCATATTTCAATACACGTCACCACAGTGTCGAGTGGGATGGGATGAGGCAATGAAGTAGACACGTGATACAACCACTTCCTTTCTTTGGTTTGTATGACTTTCTTTTCTTATGTAGCATTTCTAATCAAGCACGTCATCTATTTATAATTTAAAGTAACTCATCCCTCACCCTTCTTCCCCCACCTCGGGATGGGAGTGTGAGGCAAAGAGAGAGAGAGAGAGAGAGAGAGAGAGAGAGAGAGAGAGAGAGAGAGAGAAAGGGAGGAGGGGTGGAGAGATAGAAGGTGACTGTGCATATATGGCTGATCTGCATAGAGGGGGAAGAGAGCAAGAGCGAGAGAAAAAGAAAGAGAAAGAGAAAGAGAAGGGGTTAAAGAGAGAGAGAGAGAGAGAGAGAGAGAGAGAGAGAGAAAGAGAGAGAGAAAGAGAGAGAGAGAGAGAGAGAGAGAGAGAGAGAGAGAGAGAGAGAGAGAGACCCCAAAGGACAACAGATCTGTGTTAGATCTACGGCAATGTCACCCAAGCCTAAAAAGTGTATCGCCCTCCCACCCATCAGCAACTCTGACCCCAACATGTCATTACTACTTCCTCTGTACCACCCAGTACTTAGACGAACAAAGCCAGAAGTTCAAAAAGTCACCACCTGGACTGAAGAAAGCAAAGACCAACTGAGAGGATGTTTTGACTGTACCGACTGGAATATTTTTTTTATCTATGCATGTTGTGATATCAATGATTTATGTACAACACTCACAGACTATGCATATTTTTTTGCAAATATAGTGGCCCTTAAAAAACAAGCCACCAACTTCCCTAACTCTAAACTGTGGATAAATTCTGGAATCACAGACTTAATCCATAAAAAGAAAAAGGCGTCTTACTAACCAAACCCAGTTTGTACAATGAAAATATTCCTCATAGACCCACATCAAAAAAAACATAACAAAACAGAACTAAAAGTCATAGACAAAGCTATTAAGAAATAAATCTGGGTTGAAAAACAAAAAATATAGAAAGAAACTGGAAGATCTGTTTCGATCAAAAACCTCCCGTGTGACATGATCTGGGCTTACAACAAAAAAAATGTATGTGTTGACAACGAAGAGAGCTATGCAAATAAACTTAATGTCTTTTTCTCTCGATCTGACAAAGGCAGTTCGCCTCATTTGCCACGTGGGAACACCGACACAGATGAAAATAATGTTGTTGTTGTTGTTGTTGTGGTTGTTGTTGAAGAACGTGAGGATAGATGTGTGTTTGGACATGTGAATGTGAGAGAGGCGTGTGGCCCAGACGGTGTGCAACCCAAAATTCTAGAAATGTGTTCAACATAACTGAATTATATTTACACCTATATTATCAACCAGTCGTTGCTGACACATGCTATTCCCACTATTTGGAAATGTTCAGAAATCGCCCCTCTTCCAAAGAAAGAAAAAATTACAGAAATGAATGAACAAAGACGAATAGCCTTAACACCAGTAGTTTTAAAACGTCTAGAAAAAGATGGGGCTAAGCACATACACAGAACCCACACAGGACCCTCTACAATTAGCATATCGTCATGGGAGGAGTGTGGAAGACGCCATTCTACTATTTCTTGACAACATATATAGACACTTAGACTAGCCAAAAACATACTGTAGGATCCGGTTTGCCGAATTTTCTTCAGCCTTTAGTACTATCAAGCTAGCTATTTTTTTAAATTAAGAAATTATAAAACGTTGGTATTAACGTCAGTGTAATATCATGGATAGGGAATTTTCTTACTAACCAAACCCAGTTTGTAAAATTAAATTATTCCTCATAGACCCACATCACAAAAATACAGGGGCCCCTCAAGGATGTGTTTTGTCACCAGTTTTATTCACACTATAAAAGAACGATTGCCAAATAAACAACAGCAACCTCAGGTTGATCAAATTTGCGGTAGATTCAACCATAATTGGGCTCATCCAGGGTGACCATACCGAAACTGCTTACCAGAATATTGTACTAAACTTTTCTGAATGGTGTGAAAATCATAAGCTGCTTTTAAATGTAAAAAAACGAATCCCTTGTTGTTGACTTAAGAAAAAAGAAACTGCCCCTGCAGCCATTCGAAATTAAAAGGGAAAACGTCGAGCAAGTGTCAGACTATAAGTATTTGGGTGTTACAATAGACAACAAACTCAACTGGCGTGTCCACACTTCTCTCCTGCATAAAAAAGTGAACAAAAGACAACGTTTTTTCTAAGGAAGCTAAAGTATTTTAAAGTTGATAAAACACTTATGTCCATATTCTATCATTCAAACATAGAGAGTATGATCAATTTCTGCATAACAGCATGGGCCGGGAACACAAGACAATAAGATAAAGAAAAATTAAAATACGGAAAGCATACAACATTTCATCATCTAGATCTATATTCCCCTACTTGGTTGAATTGTACATTACAGTTTGCACTAAAAAATTAATTTCATTTTCTTGGACAATAACCATCCCTTGTTCCCTCAAATGAAAACATCAGTCACAAGTAGAAGGTCTAGGTTTCTGATCTGTAACAAAGAAAGATACAAGAAGGTCATTTTTACCATCATCCATCAAAATTCTTTCGTCTTAAGAATCTTGTTTCAAGTATTCATATGACCTTAAAGCATGCATCAGAATAACATTAAGTTACCGTCAGAATACTGAGTATGTATCTAGCTTTAGATTATTATTGTTTATGTTACTGTTCATTTGTATTATGCATGTGACAGTAAGCTTGCAAGTGTGTGACTGTCTGTGTGCGTGCGTGTGTGTGTGTGTGTGTGTGTGTGTGTGTGTGTGTGTGTGTGAGTGTGTGTGCGTGCGTGTGTGTGCGTATATGTGTGTATGTGTTTACGTGGTGAAACACCAATCCAATGTGACGGGATCTGGACAATAAAGATGTATCTTATCTAATCTTTTCTTTTAGATAGATAGATAGATAGATAGATAGATAGATAGATAGATAGATAGATAGATAGATAGATAGATAGATAGATAGATAGATAGATAGATAGAGAAAAAAGAGAGAGGAGAGAGAGAGAGAGAGAGAGAGAGAGAGAGAGAGAGAGAGAGAGAGAGAGAGAGAGACGTTGGGGGGGTACTAAAACCAGTCCAATTACAAACGAGTTTCAGATGCAACTTTTGCCATAGATTGGTGGTATAGGTTTCACTTTCAACTTTTCAACTGAAAGTGTATTAATTTCTGTTGAGACTTGACCTCCGAATTTGACGTCCGTCTCCGATAGGACAGAGCCAAGTAAGCAGGATGTCTTTCAACGTCCCCAAAATGAAAAATTGGATTAGAGGGTCAGTCGTCCTCACTGTATTACAACAAAATGATATCGACACTAAATGTGGTTATGCCCTGTCCAGCGGACGAATAGATCAGTATCTTATGAACATCTTCATAGGGATCCCCCTCTTTTTCCTTGCTTTTCCAGCAGTTGGTCGTTACTTCTCGAACCTTTCTGCAATGAAACACCGTGTTTCTTGCCATTCTGCCTGTCTGGGCTGCTTTGGTTCCAAGAAAGGTTTCAATGTTTTGTCTCCATCTTTATTTACGTATCCCTATCGTCAACTGTCGTTTGTCTTTTTGCGCTTCTACAATATTATTCCTCGTGTGAATCTAGCCGTTTGATAAAAACAAATTAGTGTAGTTTCTGTTCCATTGTGTTCTGGAAAAGTGTTGGTGTTTTTGTACCTAATCTTCTTTGCACTTTCTTCAATCTTTACTTTCTGTCTTCACAATGTTATAAGATTTGTTCTATATCCTTTCACTTAAAAAGTTGTAATCCTTTTTATATCTTGTTACTAGATAGTCCATGCTTCACTTCACGTCCTTATTTTGCGGTGGTGAATTCTATTTTAATATGGTATTTCTTAGAATTCTTATTCTCTTTCAATACATTGCCCTTTCAAGATGGGTATGACCTTTTTTGTATACTTTTGATGTTGCGATTGCAGGTAATTCTTCACTTAATTTCTGTAGTTGCTTTCCCATTTGCCCCAACCCTCTCTCCAACATATTCAGAGCGTTTCACCTTTTCGGTTTCCTCCTCATCAATGTGTATCATAGCCTTTTATTTGTACTTGTCTGAGTCCACGATTTTCGTTTTATTCACATTTAGGTGTAATACTTTTCGGTCTCCGTGTTCTCGAGCAGATTATATTCTTTTCCCTAACCCTTTTGGTGATGTAGCAAAGGATGCAGAGCCATCTGCATAATATCTTAAGTCTCTTTAAAGTAATTATTGTATTTCTCAGGGATACAAAAGTAAAATATTGTTTTGAAATATGATCTTTTCATTCTCTCAGTCCTTTCGTAAATCTATATATTATACTTCTAAGCGAAATACACATGCTTTCTTGGGGAATATACAAGCAGGTGTTAAGTTATAAAACCTGGCAGCTCCCTACTGTATTTTTGTTCTTGAGGAAGAAAAAAACTCCAACGATTTAACATCCGTTTAGCAAAGCGAAAAGCTTTACTAAAGAATTCATTTAGCCTGTTGGCACACCCACATTGCAAGAACCAAAGCATGTTGACTGTGTCACTTTGACATGACTTATTTAATCCAACAATTCTGAAAACCACTCATTCACCCATTACCCCCCCCCCCTATCTCTCTCTCTCTCTCTCTCTCTCTCTCTCTCTCTCTCTCTCTCTCTCTCTCTCTCTCTCAATCTCTCTCTCTCTTTCTGTCTCGCTCTCTCTCTATCCATCTCTCTCGCTATCTATCTCTCCCTCTCTCTCTTTCTATCTATCTATCTATCTATCTATCTATCTATCTATCTATCTATCTAAATCAACTAAGGTAAACGATACTGACGTCTGTGGTGTAGCGGGTAGGCGACTCGCCATGGCGCGCAGCAGACCTGAGTTCGACTTCCGTGTGAAGTGCAACATATACGTCCTTTAAAATCCACAGTGGCTTAAGTGTCATCTTTGTCGGCTTTATTTATAAAATGAGTATTCCAGTATTTTTTTTAATGAGCGACATGTACCACAACTTGAAGCGGGTGATGGAAAGTATGTATTTTTGTGCAGAAATATAATCAGGTGTCTCTAGAGTGAAATTTTCTCCCCCCCCCCCCCCCCCCCCCAAAAAGTCACCCCTTGTGCTCAGGGAGTATGAGTATCATCCTGAGATGTGGAGCAAGCAACCTTGGTTCTATTGTTATCAGCTTTTTTAAAAGTCATTGATTGATTAAGTAGGTTCATTGCCTATTTGCATCAGTCGTATGAGATATGGATGTAAAATTCGAAGGTTCCGCTGTTTAAATAACTTCGCTGTTTGTTTTAGAAAGCGTTTCGCGGATTTTGGAACACGATATTAAATCATATAAGTGCCGAAAATTAGAAGTGTTACAAGAGAGTAACAAGAACAATAAAGAAGGAGGAGAGATAAGGACGACATGATAGGAAAGGAGTAAACCACACAAAAGCACCCGCAAACCAACCAATAACTTCGATGTGTTGAAAGCGGTTTTAAACTTAGCTAAGATCGCACCAACTCTGTCATAGTACATTCAGGTCAGCATGGTCGTCAGCATCTATACATTCTGCCAAAATCGGACAAGTGTGCACATACTTTAAAAATACTCACAAGAGCAGCGTGACACTCCCCTGAGTCCCTCATGCATTCCTCTCACGCAGAGATTTCAAGTCATGTTTGAACAAGTTGTGTTTGAGAAGTCGCGTATCTAAACCCCCTTATCTCGGGTCTCTTCCGTGTCTCTTGATGTATTCTGTTTTCGGACTTAAGTTCAAAGTTGAGGATTTAAAGGCTTTTGCTGTTGTAGATGCGTAACAGGATGGAGCTCCAAACGCCACGCAGCTGCACAGATTTTCTTACATATTTACGTTTTGTCTTTCAAACACTGAGACGAAATATCTGTGATACTGATTACACAGTTGTATAACATAATTTTGGACCATTTATGCCCCTGATTTGTTTGTCTGTCTGTCTGTCTGTCTGTCTGTCTGTCTGTCTGTCTGTCTGTCTGTCTGTCTGTCTGCTATTGATTCTCCCCCCCCCTCTCTCTCTTTCTCTCTCTCTCACACACTCTCTTTCTTTTCCTCTCTCTCTCACACACTCTCTTTCTTTCCCCCTCTCTCTTTCTCGCTCTCTCGCTCTCTCTCTCTACCTGTAAATCCATGCGTTGTGCGTCTCTTTATCTCTATTTCTAATCTGTATTTCAAAAAGAAAAAGGAGAAGTTGTAATAGAAGAAGGAGGTTATTCTAATTGATTATCTTTAAGGGAGAAGGGAGATTTAACAATGCCTCGAGAATACAGATTGTCACAAACAATTATTGTGTGCATGCACGCGCCGCCCTCACACAAACGTACACACACACACACACACACACATACACACACAAACACACACAGATACGTACACATAAACACGCGCGCATACATACACACACGCACACATACACACACACAAACACATACACATACACACACAAACACACATACACACACATACACGTAGATCTACACACAAACACACACACACATACACACACACACATACACACACATACACATACACACACAAACACACACACATACATACATACACACACGCACACATACACACACACAAACACATACACATACACACACAAACACACATACACACACATACACACACATACACGTAGATCTACACACAAACACACACACATACACACACACATACACACACATACACACACATACACATACACACACAAACACACACACATACATACATACACACACGCACACATACACACACACAAACACATACACATACACACACAAACACACATACACACACATACACACACATACACGTAGATCTACACACAAACACACACACATACACACACACATACACACACATACACACACATACACATACACACACAAACACACACACATACATATACAAACACACACACACACACACATTCACACACAAATACACACACATACATATATACACATACACATACACACACAAACACACACACACACACACACATTCACACACAAATACACACACATACACATACATGTACACACAAACACACACAAACACACACACACACACACACACATACACGCACATACACATACACACAAACACACACACA